>NC_083634.1:870000-1112500 GCF_963584025.1 Labrus mixtus | reverse complement strand
GGGAGAGAAAAACAGGAGAAGCACCCTAGAGAAAGTGAGCTTGGAGTAAGAATGGTCCAGTAATGAGAGAGGGGAAGGAGAGAGAGAGGAGGGCGTTCAAGGTTTTATTCAGACGGAAGGATTGTCCCCCTGAAAGACTGAACAGACTTCCTCAGGGTTTAAGAGCCTCTGTGTGTGTGTGTGTGTGTGTGTGTGTGTGTGTGTGTGTGTGTGTGTGTGTGTGTGTGTGTGTGTGTGTGTGTGTGTGTGTGTGTGTGTGTGTGTGTGTGTGTGTGTGTGTGTGTGTGTGTGTCTGTGTGTGTGTGTGTGTGTGTGTGTGTGTGTGTGTGTGTGTGTGTGTGTGTGTGCACACCGGTGGTCTCTGGTTGGGTAAGAGATGGAGGGTGCACTCACAGCAACATGCTGAATTCAAATTCAAATTGACTTATTGTGAGGATTGAGTAACGACCATATGAGACGTGTGTGGGAGGCGTTATGGATACAAGCTTTAATTGAAGTTAGCTCAAATGTAAATGTGTGGAAACATTTTGGATGTATTTGTTAGGCCATGACAGGAAGCAGGAAGACAGGACTACAACATCCAAACATTAATGGCTACATTACTTTAAAAGTGTAATGATGACTAACACATCTGCTGTGTTCAAACGTCTGAGGGAATATTCACTTCTTGAGGCCAACTTCCTTTATCCATGTATCTACTCAGAAACTGTGAAATGACCATTTCAAAATATCTAAAACGTGTTTAGGTTACGGGACAGTTATTAAGAATCTATAATGTGGAAATTCAAACTTGAAAGCCTGATAAAAAAACAAACAACTATTGACTTTCCTGTAGACCCATGATGACTCTAAATACTTGGTATTTATCTCCTCAGTATCTTAAACTGAAAATATTAACACAGAAATGAAGTTTACCAGGGACACACTGACAACTCCTCAAGCACTCCAGGAAACGACTGTGTTACAGCTACTGGTTTTGATGGGTTCTTAATTTGCTCTTTTAACTTACTCTTTCCCAGTTTTCAATTCTTTTGAAATGCCACAGACCTGACAAGGTTGTCAGACATTTCCAAAGAATGTAGGTATTCCTCAGTGGCTCTTCTTGACCCCTTCAGTTACTGTGTGAAGCTCATAGTTTGACTCTTCAGTATAGTAGTTAAGGTAAAATTGAGGTTAATAATGGAATGGGTAAGATGTACAGTGTTTGTCAGTGACTCTGGAGGCGGGGCGGTAAATGTCCAAGACTCTTCCACCGAAAATAAACCTGCATGAGGGAAGAGAGAGGGAGAGAGAGAGAGAGAGAAGGGAGGGGGAGGAGGAAGGGAAAGAGCCATTCAAGAGGGACCAAAGGGAAAGAGTGTCCGTTTCAATGGAATAAAAACTGCGCACTTTCTTTAAGGACTGCCTGATCTGATCGCAGCGTGGACTAATCCGTCCTCGGAAATGGATATCAGTGGCGTTTTTGGATGATCAGGAAATCCGTGTCCATCGCAACCCCTGCTGCCATGGAGGCAAGGGGGGCTTGCGATTTTTTTTTAAAGCAGATTGGATATCGGAGGAGGAAACGAGCTGTGCAATCATTTAGAAAGGTGATATGACTGTGCAGAGATGCAGGATCTGTGATGAGTCTCTCCGTCATGCCTTGCCCATGGGCGATCACATCCATATTTTGTGGACTGGGATCTATCTGGGTGCTCAGGACTCCCCGTGTCGACATTTACATCTGAACACGATATGGATTCTGAACAGGGTGAAACGTTTGTAGGAGAGGGCTTTTAGTGGGCTGCGTCATCTGTGGCTGGGTGAGGAGATGGACTGCTTTTCATATTTTCTACTGAAACAGTTTGCACAGAGAGAGAGAGAGAGAGAGAGAGAGAGTCGGCACACTGCACACAGAGGGTAAGTATAACTCATTGTATAACTATCATGCATACACACTAACATGTGATACAGCCTGTTACCTAATTGTAGGAGAACCAATGAGACTCCATTGAACACGACCCAAACAACAGGATCATTATCCTGTAATAAAGGAGGACACGATCCACCTTTTTACTGTGACAATACAAGCCCACTGCACGAGTCTGATCTGTACACGAGATATGTGTGTCTGCGAAACTCATCATGATGAAGAAACGTGTGTGTAGATATGTGACCGTATTATGACGACGAAGATCATCACATCATATTTTAAATAAATGATCATTCAGCCTTTACTTTATTGAGAATAGAGGCGACAAGTTGAAACATTGCAGCATTTCAGTTGTACAGCCGATTGTGTTTTGTCTGTTTTCTCAAACGCAAGAGGCCACTGGAGCTGGTTTTTGGTGATGTCATGTTTTTACGGGAAGGATGGAATAGTTTACGGGAAGGTAAGTCTGGAGTTGATGTCGCAATCGGATTTGGTTCATTTTAGTGAAATGCTTGTAAATGCACATGAAGCGAGTAGGAAACGCTGATTTGTAGAGTGGGGGGGGGGGGGGGGGGGGTTCATAATGGTTTATTGAATAACACCAGGGTGGACTCTGATGTTGGAGGGAGAAGTGTCGTATTTTCTTTCTGAAATGTCATGTGGTGAAGTTGTGGCGGGTTCTCTACTATTTCCAGGAAGAGCGTTTGAATTTTCTTGCCTAGAATTTTCCTGTCTCCACCCCTCTGCCTGCTGTCCTTCATGCACTTTCCTCATGTCGCCACTGGATGGCGATCCAGGATAATGCTGTTTATGAGACTGTGGGATTCCGGGTTTTGCTTTGAAGTAGTTCAACAGGCTGTTGGTGTTAAGAGGATCTTGGAGGTCATGTAGGTTACCTCCCCACCTATTCCTGTATTACTCTTATTGGGTCTGAGGGTGGAGGGGGGTAGGCTACATGTTTTAAAACCCTGTCAGCCACATCATGATGTTTGAAGAAATCCTGCCAACCAGGGGCGGTTTTAGGATCAGAACTTTAGGGGTGCTCAACTCCTTAAAAAAGCGTGACACTTAGAGTTTCTGTCCAATCCTCCTGCTCAAACACTCACTTCTGACCAAGAAATATTTTGTGTGGAATTTTCTTTGGCTAACAATAATAACAACGTTTAGTCACACGTGTTTTACACCACAAAATAGTTTGTGAGGAGAAGAAAGATAGAAAAGTATTCAGTTTGTCGGCTACATGTAGGCTATTATTATAAATTTAAATGTATTGTTTTTATGTTATTTTGAAAGCAGTTCAGGATCATTCTCCTCGTTGAGCCGTATGTTAATGCCAACACATTAAAGCCTTTTATTAAACAGTTTTGAATGCAGGGCTTTTACTTATATAATTACTGATTTTACCAAAGTTCATTATCTGGATATTTTCATCACTAATAAAATCACTTTGCAGCCTCACATTTTCTCACCAAAAATAAAATACCTGTACCTAAATGAACCTCTGGGTTTTACCTGCTATTTATTAATATAAGTAAAGAAAGGAAATCTTTTCCTCCTGACAGTGAGTTATCTTTAGTGTTCCACTTTTTACCTGGGGTATAGTGGTCTTAAACTTGTCAACCTACTCACCACACAACCATAATCTCTCTTCATTAATATTAAACACCATGCTTCATTATCACAACATAACTAATGTAAGTGAGTGGGTTACTGCTTGACTGAAGAAAGGCTACCCTGATATATTTCACTGATACTAAAGAATGCGTAACTTTTTATATAATATGTTTTAACATTTGAATTTGTTGATGCTCTAATAACAGTTTATTATTTACGGGTTGGAGTGAGGGAGGGGTGACGTAAAAAAAAAGAGATCTCGTCTGGCCTGAACTCTGACGGAGTGAGAGAGTTGTTTCTGAATATGAATCACTTTTTTCTTAATGTAATGTTTCAGAACCTTTGCCACTGTGCAGAAAAGGTTATCAAGAGTTCATGGTTTGTGTGAGAGAAACAGCCCTAAAGACATGTGGAATAGAAGCTAGATGGTTATTTGCCTACTGGCATCATTGGACAAAAACATTTGAAAGGAACATTACAGAACATACCCAAAAGATTTAGGGAACATTCCCTTAAAGTTCCCTGAAGTAAACAAACTTTAAAGAACCTTTACTGCCCTACAAAGACAAAAGACCTTAACTGGTCAGAGTGTTAAACTGAGAAAAATGACTTTTAAGTCGTCTTGTTGTCCAGACAAGTTAGTTGCAGGCAGAATATTGGAAATTCTTTTTATGAGGTTATTTATCTACATAGAAATCTTGAGCTCAAACTTGACCTTTGACCCCCTATTTGGAAGTTAAGGTACTCTGCCTTTGCATTGCCTGTACAATAATAAGGGTTCATGCTGAGGCAAATGGCATTAACTTTCATTTGATAGCTCACATGGTTGTTGATCACTATATATAAATAAAATAATATATATATATAAATATATATATATATATATATATATATATCAAATCAGTATATGATAGTCATGAAATCTAGTGATCATGGTACAATTCAGTGTAATCATATAAGTACAACTGAATGTAAATGAGAACAAAATAATGTGCATTTGAAGGTCACAAAGGACCTATTTTATAACCCATTGTAATATTGAATTGAACCATTTCTCTTCATATTCCTTACAGTTTGAAACTGATTTTGTAATGCCAAGGTAACCTATCTGTAAATGTTTTCAGATAAAACATACAGGGCCTAAAAGTTTGTTGATGATGTTGTGTGTACGTTTTCTAATAGTTAATAAAAGTCACACAAGAATAAATGATCTTAGATAGAGGAGAGTTATATATATATATATCAAGTTTTTCTATAAAAGTTCTCTCATTGATCTCTGTGTCTGTGTTTCAAAACTATCCACATCAACATTTTCCCTCCAGAGCAATGGGCCATGGTTAAATTACACAACCAACACTCAGTCAGTTCTTTATTCATACTGTGTGTCAGAAGTGCTTTATGACAGATATTAACACCTTAGCTCCATTACATAGAAACAAAGAACCTTAACTGAAGTTACAGGACTCTGCCTTGGTTTCTCAAGATATTTGTCCACATGATAAATCACATCTGTAATGTTCCAAAAATCACAATAACTCATTTTAGAAAAAAATTAAGTTACAGTCTTTTGCCTTTGTAGGGCAGTATATAACTTAAAGAAGGTGTTTAAAAAACGTCTTCACCTTAAGAGTTTATTTTAAAAAAACATTGTTCAAAGGATTTTCTGTGGGTTTTTAAGTTTTTTTTATAAATCTTTTGATAACCTTTAGAAATGTTTCCCAAAGGTTTGAAAAATTCACAAACTGTAGGAATCCTATAGCTAAACATGCCACTGTGAAGCTTGGTATATCGATTATATAAGCAGTAGGGGCAGCTGTGGCTTAGTGGTAGAGTCCAGAGGTTGTGGTTTGACCCCCAGTTCCCTGCAGTCAAATGTCAAAGTGTCTTTGGGTTAGATACTGAACCCCAAAGTACATTTCCTGCAGTGGAGTAACGCATGTGAAAGGAATAGGTTTTGTCTGGCATTTAGGCACTTTAGGTACATCAGTATGGACATGTGGTAGTGTGAGGTGCTTTGATTGGTCAGAAGACGTTTGAAAGTATAAGTCCAATCAATTAACCATTAACAGGTCTGTTGACTAGATAAAAGTCACAAAGGACTGTTTAAATCAGTGCAGCCAGTACCAACCTGACTGTTCAAGTGAACAAAGTTACATCAACTTCACAAACTGCTGAAGCGCAGTTGTGCGTATTCTCCCGTAGGTGGCGACACATACACAGCTCACGCCTGGTCAGTGTGTTTTCTTTTTGTGAACACCAGAGTCAGAATCTGCTTTGTATGTGCTCACAGTCACACATACAAGGAGTTTGACTTCCATAAACTGTGCTCTCAATGTACAAAAGTATAACATTAAATATCAAAGTATAAAAAAACAAACACAGTACTACAAGACTATATAAGATAATAGTGCCGTGGTGAGAAGTGCAGAAGATGCTAATTAACGTGACAATAAATTATGTCATTATGTAACAGATGGAGTCATTTGCTATAGGCAGATATTTATTTTTCCTGTATTTACATGAAAGCAGAGTGCATAGGTGAATGTCAGATGAGGAAGGATAACTATATTTACATCATTAAGTGCATGACCACACATGGATAAATAACACATACAATATCTGCTCATTTCCCACAGTGCAGTGGTGTAATGGCAACCTTTAGTCCATATTTATATTTGAAAAATTGTCCAGATCTGGGCAACAGAAACAACAATATTCTATGAAGGTGTGGACCAAGATACTCACTTACTATGATCTCAGTGCTTTTCCAAATAGATTATAGATCTAACATGTAACTCTTTTGTTTGATGGAGCTAATGTTTCTGTCTCTCATGACTTAACTGTATAATGTTTCTCATTCATAGTGAGGGAGTGAGGAACATGGATAAGCACTGTAGTGCTGTGTTTGAAGAACCACCAGCACCTGACTGAAGTCAACATGGACTGTTCAGTCCCACTAAAGGACAACACGGCTGCCACCTCTTGTTGTGGTAAATTAGACATAGCCAACTCAAACTTTAATGCATGATTATTTAATTGAAGAGCTGTCTTCATATGCAGCGGTCACTTCTTTAATAAGGAACATGATGAGTTACTGATCCAATCACATTTCATCATGGTGTTGTGTTAACTGAACAGTTACACTAACTAAACCATATGGATTTACTCAGATTAAAGTGAATGTTTTGAATATAATTGTAACATAGTCAACATCACAATTCACTAACAGCTACAAGAATTTCCCAAACTGATCTACAACTATAAAATGACAGCAAGCCTTAATGTGGACTAACCCAAATCAGACCAACTGTTTACATTCTGTTTTTTTTCTGCAGGGGCGACACCTGCAAGCATCAACTTGCCCAGGTAAGAAGTTTGACCTTTGACCTGCCTGTGAGGCACATGGGAATGTGATGGCTTTCTTGTTATGTCAGGATGTGTGTCAGTCCTGTTTTGTCTGTAGGAGATTTGTTTGTCTGAACGTCTTTCAGAACAATGAAATGTTTGAATTGCTGAAATATCCAGCAAAGGAGTTGTGTATGTGCCGTTTCTGACGCTGTGTATTTCAATGTGCAGTTATTAAGCTCTTGAGAGAGAGGCATATCAATTCTTTCCAATGTGGGTTCAAATAGCCGGAGCAGACCCTCTCTTCTAGATTTTCTATCTTAGTAAAGACAGCATACCTGAGGGAGCATGTCTCCTTTTCTATCTGAAAGAACAAACTCAAATGAAACAATGAGTGATTCCAATCTCTGGGTTTAACATTTTGACTATGGCTTGTTTTTATAGCTCTATTATTCTTAACGTCTTGTCTTGGGTAAAGCAAATTGGTGCAGTTCTGTATGTGTTTTCCATCATTTAAATTGGCTGAAAAAGGTATGGATGGATGGATGGATGGATGGGTGGGTGGGTGGGTGGATGGATGGATGGATGGGTGGGTGGGTGGGTGGGTGGATGGATATATGGATGGATGGGTGGATGGATGGATGGATGGATGGGTGGGTGGATATATGGATGGATGGATGGGTGGATGGATGGATATATGGATGGATGGATGGATGGATGTATGTATGGATGATGTATGGATGGATGGCTGGATGGATGGATGGATGGTGAGCCTGTGAATACAGATGCTCATAGCTGCACTCTGCTCACACTCATCAACAGACCCAGTGGGGTAGAGTGCGTTTCTTAGGACGGAGCAAAACTATGGCACTGACAGAACGTGGCGTGCACAGTCTGAAGTATTATTTGGTGACAGAGAAAATACAACCAGAGGGTAGAAGAAACAAATACTGATTTATGCTGAAACAGGCATACAACATTGCTACATGGTGAGTTCATTGTTATCATATCACTCCCCACTGCACTGTATGCACTACACGTCATCACAGACATATATCACAACATCCCCCAGATGAAGCTGAAGAGCCCCTATTGATGTGGACTAAGATAAACCTTATTACACACACATTTACGCAGCCTCTCCCAGGACCCTGCAGAGTCTCACACACCTTGGTGTGACCAGTGTATAAGAACCAGAGCCACTGAAAAAGTGGGCGGTCACTGTTGAGCTCTATTCTCCTCTCAGAGTGGCTGTGATTTGATATTTCAAATCACACCATGTGTGTGGTGGTGACTGTGTCTGCAGAGACTCTGTCCTCTGCCTGCATTTGGATCTTTTGGTTGACAGGGGATGTTTCTGGGTGGGGAGCAGGTGACTTTTCCCCAGCCAATGATAGCTCACAGGTGATTTTCAGTGTGGATACAATTTAGAGAGTGGACGCCATTCAAACACCTGAGAGCCGAATTAAACAATTTGTGATGCTCAGTTTGTACCAGCAGTTATTTTATGATTAAGTGCTGCGAGTGCTAATGTTTGCTTTTCTTTTGCTGGGCCCATTACTCTTAACCTGCCTGCTTGGCGTCTGTTACAGTTATTTGAGCTTTGTTCATTGAGCTTTGGACTTAAACACTGATTCTTCATGACTTTCTAAGATTACATCATATCCTTTTTTGCACAAATTTTAATCTCTTTAGCGTTGAGTTTCAAGACCAACAAATGTTTGCTTAGTGAGATTCTCTTTTAATATGATTAAAATGTTTCCTGTTTTCCTCTTTAATATCTCTTGGTGTCAAATTGTGCATAAAAAACAAACAAACTGAAAACTAGCTGAAACCAACTGGACAAACCACTTCTTTAAATGGAGGTCTGATAGTAGATGACCCCACAGATCGTGTTATCTCTTCCATTCGCTCCTCCCAGGGGACTGTCAGCTCCAGTAGGACCACCTATTTTATTGAATCTGAGAACAGAACTATGTCTGGTCTCAGGTTGGTTTCCACAATGTGCTCTGGGAATCTGAGCTGCTTCTCTAGGTCGGCCTTAATCTGCAGTCCCAAGGAGTCCCACTGCCCCCCTTGGCTGGTGCTTGGGCTTCTCCCCTGCCCGTATGAAAGCAATCGCCTGCCTTGCTGGTTGGAGAGGCTTGTTCCGGGTGATGCTGGTGAAGATGGCTTCTGCTATCATCTTCAGCACCTGCTCGTGGCGCCAAGTGTAGCGTCCTTCTCCCAGGGCTTTTGGGCAAAAGCTGAGGATATGCTCTAGTGTTCCTCTTCTGAGACACAAAGGACATGATGGTGTGTCCACCTTGCTCCATCAGAAGAGGTTGGATGGGCTGGGTAAGACATGATAGACGGACGCAATCAGGAACTTGATCCGGTAAGGCTCAGCGTGCCAAAGCTCGGACCAGGAGATCTTGCGGTCCACTGCTTGTTCCCATTTCATCCATGCGCCTTGCTGTCGCATCCCCACCATCTGGCTAGCACGCAGTTCCTCCACACCAGCTCTCATCTCCTCTTGGACCAGTAGGCATCTGTCTTTGCCCAGGGCTTTGTCGTAGCGCGTGGTTGGAACGCTACCAAGCCCTGCTCGTCCAGATGCCACTGGGCCGACCAGCACACTGTGATGCAAGCGTGACTCCGCCTGCTTGACTGCTTCCTGCGCCCTCCACTTCCTCCCAGTCCTGACTATGACGCCAGCCTGGGAGACTTTCGGGTCACTAGATTCCCTGTATTGCAGCACCTCTCTTGCATGGGTAACCATAAACTCTTCATTCAGGCTGCTAATGGGGAGCTTCAGTTTGTTCTTCTGCCCGTACAGAGCGATGCTACTTTGGCTTCGTGGCAGGCCCAGCCATTTACAGAGGTAACGACTGATCCTTCTCTCGAAGCCCTCTACTGTTGTTAATGGGAGCTCGTAAACTAGCAGGGGCCACAGAATCCGAGGGAGAATCCTGTACTGGTAAATCTAGGCCTTGAATTTACCAGGCAGACCCGATTTGTCCACTGGTGTCAGCCACGCCTCCAGCTCCCGATTTGTGGCCTTGACGGATGCAGAGTCCTTCAGGGTGTAATCAAAGGTCTTGTCGAGGCTCTTGATGGGTTTCTCAGTGACTGATGGAATCTGGGTGCTGTCCAGAGTGAAGCGGAACTTGTCTGTCACCATCCCTCTCTTGAGCACCAGGGACCTAGATTTTGCAGGCTTGAAACACATCCGAGCCCAGGTGATGATCTTCTCCAAGCCCTGAAGGATCCATCGTCACCCCGGCACTGACGTCGTTGTAACTGTCAGGTCGTCCATAAAGGCCCTGATGGAGGGCTGGCTGACTCCAGACTTGGTGAGCGGACCTCTATACTCGACTTCGGCTGACGTGACCAGCATGTTCATAGCCAAGGCAAAGGGATCATCACTGATCACAGTGATGATCCCTTTCTCCAGCCAATGCCACTCGGATGTGACTGTCCCAGAGGTGACTCTCAGCTTGAAACTCTTAACTAAACTAATAGTTCAAGATGAGGTCCCTGATTTTACCTGGGACATGGTGCAGATCCAGTGCTGTTTCCACCAGCTTATGGGGAATGGATCCATAAGCATTGGTGAGGTCGAGCCACAGCACTACTAGGTCTCCCTTCCCTTCTCTTGCCTCTCTGATCAACTGTGTGACCACACCTGTATGCTTGAGGCATCCTGGAACCTTTGGGATTCCAACCTTCTGTACAGAGGTGTCAATGTATTGATTCTTCAGGAGGAACTCCGTCAACCGACGGGATAGGATGGCGAAGAATATCTTCCCCTCAATGCTGAGGGGGAATCCAGACACTTTCTGCAAACCTCCATTAGTGGGCTACCTTTCCCATCCTCCAGTTAACCCTCAGGATCTTCCACAGCCGGTGAAGGAGTCTGGGACACCTCTTGTACACTTTATAAGGCACTCCACTTGGTCCAGGGGCTGAACTGGCTCTGGCTGCCTTGACGACCTCCTGAACCTCCTTCCAACTGGGCTCCTCACTCTTGAAGTCAGTGGTGGGTCCTGGGGGCTCTATCAAAGGTCTATAGGGACCTAGGTCTTCTTCCCTAGCAGCATTATTAAAGCATGTCAAATTTACAAGTTCCTACATTTGACAACAGAATTCTTAAATAACTTGTTGGAACCAGTTCTTAATATTCAATTCATAATATTTATTTTTTTGCAGTTATCGGATTTGTGGGACAAACCGGAGCAACCTGGGGGAAAACCCACAAGGATGGGGAAGGGTGATAGGGTTTGGGGGTGAGGAGAGGGGAGGGGATGGGAGAGGGGAGGGGATGGGAGAGGAGAGGAAAGGAGTTGAGTTATTGGGGATGTGAGGAGGAGTCAGACAGATTAGGTGGTGGGCTCCTTTATCTTCTTCCAACTCTTTGGTTTCCTCAGTCCAATATAGTGTCTGAATCTTTTCCAGTGTGAAGGCTTCTCGTTTGCTGGGACCTCAGCCTCTTCCTGGAGTTCTTGGGTTAACACATCAGCCATGGGAGTCTCATTATTGTTGTTGTCCTCTGAGTCTTCAACATCCTCTTGGAGTTCCAGAAAGGCTGTTTCCATGTGTTTCTCTCTCTCAGCCTTGAGCTCATTGGAAAGCTCAAGGTTGAGCGAGGTCTGGAGACTGAGCTGAGCTTTAACTTCCTCATGCTCTCTGATATAAAATGCCTCCTCCAAAGCTTTTTCCTTCTTGATCTGCATCTCCTCTGCCATCTTTATACGCAGGGCTTTCTGTTCAGCTGTCAAGTTCATAATAACCTGATGGTCCACCATCGCCCTGTCTTCATTAGACTGGACCTCCTTTACAAGTTCACTTTGCAGGATGTCAGCCTGATGTTGGACAGTTACAACTTCCTTCTCATAACTTTGGCGGAGCTTATTGTGAGAATTTTGGAGGTTCTCCATTTCTTCTTGAAGAAACTTGTTCTTCTCTCTTTCCAGCTGGAGCTCAACAGCAAGCTTCTCCTGGCTGACTTGATGAGCTCCTTGTTCTCCTTCTGAAGCAGTCTCATGAGGCTCAGCTGAGTCTCCTGCTCTTCCATTAGATCCCTCTCCTTTTGACGGAGGGCATCTTCTTCAGCCCTTCAGTTTGGATATCACTTCTTGGTCCTCCAACACCTCCAGAGACTGGATTTCCTCCACAAGGTCAGGGTGAAGGAAGTCAGCCTGCTGTCTCTCAGTGGGAACCTCCCTTTCACACTCTTTGATCCCCTGCTGTTCTTGGACTACAATGTCCTCTCCCCTCTTCTTCAACTTCCCCTTGCTGATTAGATGATCCACTTCCAGCTGCACATACGCTTCTTGAAGAAGTTTCTTTGGCATTTTCTTTGCAGCTTCTATCTCCTCAGCTTTTAGCTGTGTGATTTGAGTGTCTTCATTAGTGGGAACTTGCTGCTCCTCTACATCCACTTCTTTCTTGGATCCTTATCCTCATCACAAAACCTGGCTCTCTTATTTTTCTTCTTGCAGCTTTCCCTCTCTGTATTCAAGAGTTTAACATCTTCACCAAGTGTATTGATGAAACCCTGTAGAACTGCAGCACGGGCTTTTAATTTAACATCTCCTATAAACGACACATGTTTACAACATGACAACCTGACAACCATAGAAAACTAAGATATTAAGATAAAGTTTGGGCACTTGCGATACTTAAACAGCACACGGGACACTAAATATCGCTAGAAACAGCAAAGTCCGTGCCGGTGTTACGTTTAAAAAGAGTTACCATGTTAACTGGTGACTGTCAGCCGACTGAGTCTGGTTGTTGTACGTTACGAGTCCTAACGAAAGCCTATTTGTTTAGCTTTCATTAAAACATATCTCATAAGTAATTTTGACATTATGATAATACAAAAACGGAACAAAGAGGCATTTGTTGCAGCTGACAGAAGTAAAGAGCTAATGCTAGCTATTGTCAACCGCCGCCTTAAGCCCAGCCACCACCATCGGAGTCCTCATTCATGCACGGCCTGTTCCGACCCTACCTTAGGGGCAAGGAAGTGTGGACAACAGGAGCGCGAGGAGTATAAATCCTGCCTGCATATTATCCCATATGATATTTTGTAAAGTGTCTCGAGATAACACTTGTTATGAATTGACGCTTTACAAATAATGATTGATTGATTAGAGTGTCATAGTATATTTCTTCAACAATCTTAACAGCTTGGAGTTTTTTTTCACACAATGCAACAGAGATAAATTCCAGCTATTTTGCATGAGGTTAGTACTGTTGGTGGTCAACTGCTATGAGGCTTAATACTGTATGTACCAGAAATGTTTTAAGTTTAAATCAAATTCACAACATATTTTATTGCATTCCCTTTAGTGTTAGGTTATAAAATCTACTTCAGTACTAACAGTAAATCTTAAGCTGTGATGATGTCACCATACTTGACTTGCACAGCTTGGCACAACCCTATACACCAGGGTTTTGATGTTGGCTGGTTGTTAGTTAAGTAATTCCATATGCTCCACCTGGGACCAGTTTTGTCAGAGGATTTATTGTGACAGGGATCTAGTTAAAAACATGGTAGATGAGTGGCATATGTTCAACTGCACAAGGAGCCAATAGGCTTTAGTATACTGTCCTGTAGATGTTAGTAATGGAAGAAATACAATACTACTAAAGAGATTGCTTTGGCATAGAAAGCCTTTAGATAAATAGAAGATTTACAAAAAAATGTGTCCTCTCAATAGGTGCATTACATTTTTTACAATGTTACAATTTTATTTACCAGACATTTTAGTTAAAAGTAATCCACATCTGAGAGTAAGTGCAACAAGCAGGGATCTACACAGGAGGAAACAACATCACTAAGTGCCAACAAACAGCCTCAAGTTAGATCAGACACAGATGCTGACAGGCTGTGCACAGAGGCAAACCCGAGGATGTAAAGGTAGAGTTTTTTATCATCATCAAGAAAACCATCAGCTATCACATTTATATCATCATTATCATGATCAATATTCAACTACATCCATGATTCATCATAAATATCATCATCATAGGCGTCATCAGCTGCATCGAAATCATTAAGGGTGTTTTCACACTTGTAGTTTGTTTGCTCTGGTCTGGATCATGGACCATTTGTTACATTGTTGTATACCTCAAGTTTGGTCTGTGTTCACAGGGGGACATTCACAAGCGGACCAAAATGTGTGATGTGTTAGGGAAAATGCTCATTAATTGGTAAGAATTTCTTGCAGGAAAAATCCTAGAACTAAACAAAGACTAGTTGACTCCTGCCTGGCTGTTGCTGCTCACACCCACTTTCCAAATTCAAAATGGACTACACAGACTGATGTCTGCTCTGGTCATCAGTCTTTATATTCTTTGAATTTACCACTGTGGGCAAACCACACAGTATGAAAAGGAGGCCGACTGCAACTTAAAAATAATATGTTGATGTACCCGTGTCACCAAACGGACTATCAAGACAGTTTAGGAGAGGGCGCACGTTAATCCTCCTGAAAAATCACCTGCTCATCCAGCAAAACCGTTCCAAAGATTGGCTGTCAATAGAGAGGTCGGATTGAGGTCGGTTCATGTTCTTGCTACAAAAAAATAGCACCAGAGTCAGAAAAGCGGGGTTTCAAGTGGTCTTGGCGCAGGTTGTTTGGTCCTCATCAGGGTCAGATAGACAGCTTTCACACCAAACGAACCACACTAACTTGACTAACAGACTGGAATTTGTATGGACATAACCAAACAGGTTAGGTGTGAAAACGCCTCAGTGCCTAGCTGTTCATGAATGAGCTGGGTCTTTAGCTTTCACAGCAAAGGGACACTGCAGATTGAATCCATGTGGTAATGTATTCCACTACAGGGCGACACAGATGTGAAGAGTCTAGCTAGCAGCTGAGAGCTCTGTTGTTAAGGCAGGCGCCTTTCCGCCAATGTAAAATTGGATGAGGGAGTTTAGGAAGGGGTCCTTTGAGTCGTTTTTGTCGTTGTGAGCTGGCACCTCTCTAGCAACCAAACCAAATTCCATAATTTGGTCCAACCTGAACCGGTAACCATTCAGGTGGTACTCTGGTGCCCGAGAAGAGACCAAGGATATTGAAATCTCTTCAATGTGAGAGGGGAAAACTCAATGGCTCTCCTTTGACTTCACGTTGGGCTAAAGGCCCTGACACACCAAGCCGACTGCAAAGAACGAGTAGCGACGAAGGCCGGCTTTGGTGCCGGCGCACAACGCCTTTTGTCTTAGCCAAAAAGTTTTACTAGAACACACCGCAAAGACTGCAGCCAACGGCCAACCACCACATATGTTCTGCGCATGCGTTAGAGGAAATAACTCTCCGTGCCAGCAGGGGGCGGTAGTCTGTAAAGGTCATTCCAAAAAGGGGAAACCGGAAGAGGACGAGGAATAAACCGTTGTTGTGATACGAGAAGACCATTTTCTCACCACTGTCGCTCAACACTCATAATATATGAAATACTAATGGAGAATAATGTCTGATAAAAAGGTGAAGATGGCGCTGGTGTTGTCAGCCCTTGTTCTTTTATTAGTGGAACAAGAAGAGAAGAGGAGCTTCTGTATTTCTTCTTGTGCACTGGCTCTCATGTTTCGCTTCGCTGAACAGCCAATCAGAGAGATGCCAACCGCGCAGGCAACGGCTCACACCCATTCAACATGTGGAAACGGCTAAAAAAAGGCGTCCTTTTTTTGTTCGATTTACATGTTCAGTTGGCGCGGTTGGTGAGAGGAATCACTCCGTTGAGCTAAGCAAATCAGTGCGTGAGAAGAAATACAGAAGTGACAAAAGCAAATTAACGACTTCAACTTTTTATCATTATTATTGATTTATTGATATAATAATATATCATAACAATGGTTTTTATATCCACATTCTTCTCCTGTCCTCGTCCTCTAACGGTGTCCCCTCTTTGGATTGACTTTTACAGACTACCGCCCCCTGCTGGCATGGAGAGTTATTTCCTCTCGCGTGCGCAGAGTGAACGTGGTGGTTGGCCGTCGGCTGTAGTCTAGACTTGATGATAACTTTTTTTTAGATAGTCACAGACCTTTTGTTTGTTTGTAGTTTTATTTTTGCTCTTGGCTGTCTATAATGTCACTGATTTTATTCTGATGGGATTACAGATCATGATAAATTGCACTTTGTCCTGTTTGGTGGCAGATGCAAACAAAATTGTTATCGTTGTTGCGGTGTAGAACTAGATCAGCAGTTCCTAAGACTGGTTAAACTTCCTGAGCTGACACAGGAAGTATATCCTCTGCTGGGCCTTTTTCCTGAATGTGTGGATATAAGGGTGGTCCACTTCAAGTCCTGGGAGAATGGATCCCAGGAACCTGGAGGTGCAGTTAAGTATGGTGAGGGTGGGAGTGTATGGACACTTTTCTAGTCTTGAGCAAGTTTATCTCCAGGTGGTTGTGAAGGGGCCCCTGAGGTGCAGTCATTGGTGTGTAGAGGAGAAAGAGCTTTTAATGTTTTTAATGTTTTCTTTGATACAAGCAATAGACAGCTTGAGCATGCTCAGTGCAGGGGGAGTACAATTTGGGATAACTTTTTCCATCTGCTTTGTCAGCATCCTCCAACTTCTCCTTTTCTTCCTTCTAAGAACTCCAATCCATGTGCCAGCCACATTTGCCACACCCTGTAAAAGCGGAAAACAAAAAAGAAAAGTATGCTTCCAGAACATTCAGGGGTTTCTACTGTAAGACATTTCTAGTTATCATTCAATATAAACTTTGTCACAGCAGTGATAAAAGAGTGAGCATATTTCAGTTGACATAAATGTTATTCCCTTGTTTTCCTGCTGCCCAACACCTAACCATATTTTTTTTTTACAAATGTCATACCCTGAGATAAAAGGACACGGAATCAAAGAAAAGAAAAGTATGTTTGGTTCAAAGAAGAAAAAAGGATTCAGGAAGAGAGGCAGGGTGAGCTGACTCAGGATTTCCAGGGGGAGGAGTGCAGGAAGCAGTGGGTGAGGAGGTGGACAGGAAATAAAAGGCGGGGGGAAAACACCTCTTCATCGTCCTCCTCCTCTGTCATCGTCAGCCGTGTCATTGAGGGAGGAGTGTCACAAGGGAGGAAGGAGAGGTGGAGCTGATATCACTCGCCTCCTGCAGATCTGTGAGGGCGTATTACCACATTCTCCCTGTTTAAACTTTTAACACTCACATTTATGCAATCAGTTTAAACAGCAACTGGGAGAGAGAGAAACACTGCCTATGTAAAGAGTGCTTTACTGAATGAGAACAGAGTAAGAGCTGAAGATAAGAGGAATGGAAAGATATGATGAAAAAGAGACGAGAGCTCCTCGGCCTCTCTGATTATATAAGTTTGCTGCAAAAGAGGGCATTGGGTTTGTGTGTGTGCGTGCTTGTCTCTTGGGTTTGTGTGTGTGGGGAAGACAAGAGTTTGCAAAGTGGAGGATGCTCAACACGCCTGCTGTCCTTCACTGTGCGTGTGGCCTGTGTTACTCAGCTGTCATTGCATTCTAAGTATTTGTGTGTGTAATTTTGGAAAGTGTGTGTGTCGGCATATCCACCAGTGTGTCTGTTAATACTTCTAGTGTATATACTCTAAGAACTTTTTCATAACATTGAAGTGTTTTAATCAGGAACATCTTAAAGCCCTATGAAAGGTTATAAAGAAGAGTGTGATGTTGTTAATTTAAGCAGGTCAAGGGAATAAGTTGGGGACAGGAGGTGTTGCATCAGTATATAAAACTCTGGAGGGTAGGAAGTGATGTTTAGCATTTTGCTTTTAATGTGATACAACAAACATAATCTAACAACTACCAAAACAAATCTATAATACCTGTCATATGTAAAGGTGAAGAGTAACACATTATTCCAGTAATATTGTGAACAGAACCTTTACATTTTAAAGTTCTTACTCACGTATTATTAAATTGAATCTTTTTTTTTATTTTGAAAGTACGTGTGGAAAAGATTTGTAGTGGTGCAAAAGTGGTTGCTTTGCATTATTTAGAAGACTAATACAAACTACCCGTGCATGTTTTATTTGGTACTTGCAGGTGCAGAGTGTTGATATAATGTAAGCCGATGGATTGAAGCGGGTTGTAGTATTTGCTGTTTGTTCAAATGACACATTTGACAGAAGAACAGAAGTTGTCTAGCTTGTCAACAATTGAGCTTTGTAGTTGGATTTGTGTGTGCTTTCACATCATTTTTAAATATAAAAATAATAAAAAATAGAGCTCGAGTCATACAGACTACAATAACTGACAAAGTAAGTCAAGATGGTGATTGTGTGCAGTCTAATCGGGTAAGATTTGTGATGTGATGTTGATAAGGCTTTCAAAATGTTTATGAAGGTAAGTCTTGAAACTTAGGTTTGGGTTAAACCGCACTGCAGATGTATCTAATAAAAACATTTTTTAGAGGAAACCTGTCACCTTAGCTGGACTCAAATAGCCTTCAGTTGTCCTCAGAGTTTGTGTTATTATTTAGGTTCAGCTGTTGTTGCTACTCTGAATAACTGATCTGTGCTTAAAGGGGGCTAAAGATGTGGATGTGTGTGTCTTGAATGCTTACTCAGGCTTTAGCAGATAGTGACTGAGCATTTTACAAACTGGCTGCTTTATTTCTAAAAATATGCTAAACCTGTTAGCTTTCTTGTGCTCACCCGTGGAGCTTCCCTTTCTTCTATTGCTCTCCATCTTTCTACTATTCTGGCTTTCTGATTCTCAGGTTTCTACCCACCCCCATCCATCTACACCCTGTGGCCCCCCTTTGACCCTGTTACCCCCCATCCACCCCCTTGCCATCCCTCTCCCTCCCAGGGCAAGCCTACAGCTCCCAGCCTTTTGTGCCTGCCTCTCCCCCCCCTCCCCCTCCCCCTCTGCCTCCCCCAGCCTTTGTGTGTGAGAGGCCAGCAGAGGGAAAGAGGAGAGAAGAGGGTGAGACAGGAGAGAGTAGAGACAGATCCTATCGATCTGATATGAGACTACACCTTGAAGCTTTTTATTTCTACATGCTCTTACTTGACTTTTGAAAAAGCAGTACGAGTGAAGGCTGTGCATTTGATCTGCTGGAGTGTCAGCATTGTTTTTTTTGGGCCCTGTTTCATGATGTATGTCTGAACAGTTATATTCTAAAAAGAATAATCCCTATAGAGATTATTCTTTAGCTCCTCTTAGAAGTTGATCGTTAATTGTGTGCACTAATGTGAATAAATTCATAATCTGAATAGTCTTAAATTAGAAATGTTGTCATGTATTATAAAACTTACTTTCAGTTAGTGATTTAACTTGATGAATTATTTGCTCCTTATCCAAATCACTGGCAGGAAGCTCTGAACAAACCACAGAGTGTATTTAACAGTGTTTCAAAACACACATTAAGCCTTATCAAAGAAGATTTACATTACTCATATTCTTATGTCAAACAATTCACAAATATTTCGCAGACCCCCAAGCTATGGTTCGTGGACCCCACTTTGAGAACCACTGCTCTAAAGGACCAATCTCTAAGCTATTTACTGAATTAAATCAAAAAGGTACCTTACTATCTGATCAGACATTAAGGAAACATGTTATGTTGAAGTGCTGGCTTCTCTGACAACAATGCAGCAGCCAGTATGTCCTCCTTCTAACTTTAGATTCTGCTCCTGAATGATCCAGATTTGTTTGGATTAGAGAAGGCAGGCAGTTTTAAAGGGATACTTCACCTGTTGAAACATGAGTCTGTATTGACATTGGGTCATATATGTAGAAATGTGAAATACATTTTGAAGTTGGTGCCTTCTTGGCCGAGAAAAGGCAGAAAGTGTCTTTTTGACTCAAATCCCAGAATGCACAGCACCACAGGCCACTCCCACTAAGTTGCAATGTAGATCGTAACTTAAATAACTATAACTTAAAATAAACAATAGCATCACAAATAGAAAAGGTACAGTGGAACACAGTACTTAAAAATGACAGGCACTCACAAGAGAAACTCTAGGCTGTTACACCTGATATCTAATTAGCTGCACTGAAAATAACACATAAATAAAAAATCTAAAGGTAGAAAATTAAACAGTGCCAGCTCTGTTTCTTTTTTCACATACAACCTTTGGGTTGAACTGTATGTTTAACACTAGTAGAAAATGAAGAACTAGTAAAAACACAATTACAATCTGAAATGATAATTGTAAGGTAAACTAAAATATTTGGTTTTCCCTTGAGATGACAAGACAGCAGTAGGCCTATGGAGGACTAAAAGTGCCAAAATGAAATATATAAATATATAATTAATTAAATCATTAAATGTGTCATTAATTATTTAAAATTGGTAATATATAAATAAATAAATTATGAAACACATCATTAATTAATTAAATGTTTAATTAATTATTTAAAATGTTAATTCATTTTATGTAAAACCACATTTAATTATTTCACTATTTATTTAATTATTTCACTATTTACTTAATCATTTCATGGTCCCTACACCAGCAGTGCATCATGAAATAATTGTATCTGTCACTGCTGCTCGTCAAAGTTTCTAACATCTGATTGGTTACTCAGCAAAGCAAGTCATGACAGATCGATCATGGATTGAAGCAGTGAATGCACTCCGATACATTAGGTGGCAGTGTTCATCCGTATATTCGTTTCGGTACGCTCTTCATTTGTCGCCGAAAAAATAGTTGCTGATGATACAAGTGAAGACGGATCAATCACCTTACCCGTACACCTCGCCATTGGTGCAAAGTGTTAGGTGCAGGATGTCCAAAACCTCTCCGGAGCTGCTAAGAGAAGCAGCTAATTTGATTGAAGAAGCTCTGAGGAGAACTCCACCGGCAGCACAGGTACAGCAGATACCTGTCGCTACACCACGTACACCTGTTCAAGGTAGGTAAGGATAGCCACATGTGCTTCTAAACGAAGCTAGCTAGTCGGCAGAATGGTGTTAGCATGTCAGCAGCCCTTAAGTTGGAGTATTATTAGTTATTTCTTTTTAGTTGTTGTTTGCTGTCTTTATTACATTTATCAGTGACATTCGTTGAAATTACTCTAAGCAGGGACTTAAGGATGTTTTAGCTGAGTGGCGATCATGGGAGCTGTAACATTCTCTCTGTTGCAGCCGAAGTAGCAAGGCTCTTTGCTCCATACAACAACAACAACAACAACAACAACAACAACAACAACAACAACAACAACAACAACAACAACAACAGCGGCGGCGGCGCCAGGAGACGGCCAGCACGGAGCCAAGTCATCCGAAGAAGCTACACACACACTTTCTGTTGTTTGGCTGACAACAAGCTGATAAAGTTCCAAGCATTCAGCTTAAAGCAGACCTTCTTGCTTCAGGACTTGGAGAACAAAGGGTGATCTTTTCAGGTGGGTCTGAAACAAGAAATTTGGCAAAACACTGAGTCCTGACATTAGTAGGAGTTGTATTTTTAATTTCATTTTATTGCCATTTGTGTTCACCTATTTTACATATTAGACTCAAACTTTAATTACGTGATTCTCTTCTTTTCTTTTGGTATTTGAGTTAATGTGCATTATGTATATTTACAGGAAATGACAACGATCCCATGGTTGTAACAAATAAACTGATGGAGGTGTTTCCAAAGCTGCAAGAAGGGGGAGGCTTTGAGTTTCTAAAAATTGCAGGATCTACTCGCAGTCGAAATCTTGGACTTCTTCAATGTCCCAGCACAGGATACACCCTTGCCTATCTAAAAGATCCATCTACAACAATTGGACAGGCTACAATTTACATACGACCACTTCAACAGGACCTACCCATTGATTCAGTATGGAAATTTACACTGTCACCATTTGATACATAGTTAAAATAAATTGCACTGTGGAGTTTTAATCAATACTTAACAGATTTGTTGTTCTTAGGAAAGCTCGGGACATGCCTCTGGTCCAGCCATCTCATGTATCACTTGTCAGAAGGAGGTTCCCTTCTCTGAAATGAAACTGCACCGAGCTAACTGTGATGGGTATGCACTTGTTAAAGATATATAAGAATTAAAATTTTCTGAACTTCAAGGACCCCCATGCAGGAAACACATAGAGGAGAGGGAGACCGTGGTGAGGAAAATGATAGAGAGCCACCCACTGACAGGGACAGCGTTCCAGTGAGGCCTGAAACATCTGTAGAGAGTGAAGTAGAACCAGTAGTGATTGAAAGTGAGAAGATTGATCTTAAAGAACTTGACAATGGTTTGTGTCATCACAGTAGGAATGCTATAATATTGTGCATAATTAGAACTCAGTCAATAGAAGAATAACACCTTTTAACCATAATAAATAACGACTATAAGACATGCCATTATCACTGCTGTTTTGTAGAACCTTAGAAACACTTCCTCATACAGTTCAACAGAACACATTTACACAGACTCCACATCTAAGTGAAGCTTGGTTGACTTAAAACAGCAAATAAGCATCATTCTGATGAAAGTGAAGTAGAAATGGACTTTCCTAGTATCTATTAAAAGGCTGTTGGATTCTGTTACATTTTTCAGGTGTTCCTCCTTTTCTGTTGATTGGGAGAGGTTATCTGCATTTAACATGCAAAGTAATTCAATTTATTTTTGTTCTTGTCTAGACTGGAAGATTATTAAAGAACCAACTCTGGCTGCCCAAGTTTTCAAAGATAATCTACTAAGTGAACATGCAACTGGGAAGCCTCTTCAACTGAAAATGGATGTAAGGGAGAGTGAGGAGGACAGGGAACGGGCACTTCTCTCATTCTATAAACAGCAACAGGAATGGGCATGTCCACTTCATTGTACCCTTGATGGTTAGTAGAATAGAGTTCATAATATAAATATATATGTTACATTAATATCAATTGTATGTCTTATATGGAATGGTATTAGTGGTTTACTGGTCCCATCAGGTAATTTGGCTGATATTAATCATTATATGATAATCTGCATTGGCTGTTCATGCTGTCTGCATAACAGTTAATGTGTTTGTCCTTCCTTCCTAAAACTTGTCAAGCACCTATAGCCTTGTTACAGCTTGTTTCCAGTGTGTTATTAACAGTATACAGTATTCTTTTTTTTTTTTCAGGTGATGCTGCTGTTGGACAGGGAGTGATGTGGTACTTTCTGACAACAATAATATCCAAACTCCAGTTTGGATTCAGAATGAATCTTGGTAAATGTGCTACTATTCAGGTTAATGTCATGCATTTTAAAAGTTAATTGTTTGATTTTAACCCCTGCTCTGTTGGTACTTACAGGAGGAGTGGGCCAAACTCTGCTATTTGAAGGTGAGCCTGACCATCTCGTTCCAGCTGCATCAGAGGTGCTTATTGAGAGCAACCTCGTCCGGGTTGCAGGAAGGATGATAGCCCACTCCTTTTTGCATGAGTCCTGCTGTTATTCATGTACTGTTCAATGGGGACCCTGAAATGGCAACAATTGTTGTCGAGGACTGTCCTGATCTGCACATCAGGAGTATTATAACAATGGTATGTAACACACAAACAAAAAAACCTTTGCCTTACAAAATTCCTGGACAGGTGTAATACCTTGTATGATCTAAATTCTAGCTTGAACTTGAAGAACTTACTCAGGAACAGAAGGACACAGTGTCAGATCTTTCCCTGTCTTGGGATCTCCCAGCAGTCACTAAAACGAATCAGAGGTGGCTACATAACAAACTTCTAGTACACGCGGTGAGTTTCTCCTGCTGATTTTGTGAATTCTCCTTCTGAAATTGAACTCATCCCCCATTTATCCATCAATTATGTTTCAAGCTAAGCAATTCTATCACGTCTGCATTTCTTTTGCACATCTGTATTTCAATCACAAACTAATTGGAACTGCAGGCAGGATTATTACAGAACCTAAACACTCTTTAACTTGTAATCTGGGCAGGGAGTGGTTTGGTGTTGCAATATGAAAGGATATAATTGGGGAAAAATACATCTTAAGCACTGCATTAGAGTTTTATAAACACTTTCTACTGTGCCAACTTTTGTAGAATTTTAATATTTGGTCAGTAATATGGGTTTGGCCTTTCTTGTAGGTCATCAGGAGGACCATGCGCCAAATTAAACAGTTGAGAAATGGATTGAAAGATGTGATGCTATGGCCCCTGCTGACATCTAGGCCAGATGTTGTCCCACTTCTTTTTCCGAAAATGGCAGGAATGCAGTTTGTACCCCAGGTGATTTAGTACATCCAACTTATTAACAATACTTTAAATATTAATAAATGTGTGTGCAAATCTTATTGTCTAATTTACTGAGCTGGATATTTTCTCAATTACCAAGACTGTAATCTATATTCCTTTTCATCAGTGCTGAATTATAAATTATCCTAGACACCAAAATAATTTTTAAACTTTTTTTTTTTCAGATGTTCCTAGACAAAATCACATGGCCTGTGGAGGACAGTGATGATGATGAAGAACTTGACATTGAGTGCAAGTGCCGCATCACTGGTTTTCTACGGATGTTCATTGAAACAGGTATAGCTATCTTATTTTGTGATTTATTATGTCCCATAAACATCTCACTTAACACTGTAGAATATATGAAATGCATAGGGATTTGAACAGTTACAGTGCACTGTGTTCTTAATCCACTTTCTGACTTTTTAGCTTCATCAGATACACTGGCCCAGTTTCTGAAATTCTGGGTCGGCTGGGAAATGCTCCCTCCAGAACTCAAAGTGGAGTTTTCCGGGGGAACCTTTCCATCATCCTCCACATGCTTTGAAACACTGAAGCTGCCAGCTCATTACAACACCTACAAAGACTTCGAGGAAGCACTTGTTGCTGCCATAGACAGTGCACACACTGGATTTGGTCTTGTTTAAGTATTTTCAGGCAATGATGTTGCTATGCTTTTATTCAGTAGAAAAGGTCAATTTGAGTGAAGTGAGTTCAGTGTTTTTCTAACATTTAAAATACAGTGCAGTATTTTCTTTCCCTGAAAATGATACTGCTTTGTTGTTGCTCTTCTGTCAATTGCTTGATACTTCAATGTGCATCACCTTGCTGTCCTTGCCTGTTGTCATTGGCTACATGAGGTTGTTGAAATATCTCTATGCTAGACAAATTGGTTTTATTTGCATTAAAACAGCATATTATTTCAGATTTTTATTGACAAATCAAGTTAACTAATTCATGAGTGACATTTGCACATGCTAAATAAAATAAAAGGCCTGGTTAAGATATCAGTCTCCAATGATTCTTGACAAAACTTGCACTGTCTCCAAATATGATCCAATTGCATCATTTAAAGAAACTGCTGAAACTGGCAAAATGGCAACCTCTTCATCTGAGAGCTCACGGGCCATCTGAATCTCAGGAACTGACAGTGTCTCCATGCTGATTGTGAGGCCCATTCCAGTCGATCCCATAGTCTTCATAAACCTGAACAGAAGATAACCTTGATTGACATATTGTTTAAACTACTATGACATGTCATCACACAAGATTCATGGGATTGATCATTGGTCCTTATGTTGGTGACAAATTAAGTTTTAAGCACCATAAGAGACTTTGCTGCTCAGATGTTGTTCTGTCAGAGCTCAGGAGACAGAAGAGATTCTCATGTTTCGTTCAAAAACAAGAACGAAGTGATAACAGAAACTCTTTTATTAAAATATAGTGGGTCCAATTATCATCTGTCTGAAATGTTTCTTCTAAGAAATTTGAGGACAAATAAATCTGCTAAAGGTGATACTTTAATGAAACATCAGTGACAAACACCTCTATCTCCTGACCTACAAAATATTTATATATTTTTCAAAAGGTTTCAATAATAGTGTAAAACTACAATCTTTTTTTTAAATTTCCTCCATGGGGCCTTGCTCTCTGTATCTTCTCCAGAGTTCATTAGGTGATTGATTCCTTTCAGTTCTAAGTCCATGAAAGTTCGAAGCATCTCTGAAGGAGCTGAGGGTTCTCTGAATTTGGGGAAGGAAGATCCGGTGCATGGCATAAAGATGGACTTCGTTGTCTGGATTGAGTGTTCCCTGATCTTCCAATGAAGTGAAGATCTGATAGAAGAGGTCTAGGGCATGCTCATAAACATCTCTCCACATCCTCTCTTTTCTGCAATTAGAATGCAATTGACAAATTGTTAATTAATGTATAATCTCAAGCTTTAAAATACATTGAGCTGCTATGGTTTGTACAAGCAGTGGTGGACAGTAATGGAGTACATTTACTTGAGTACTGTACTTTACTTGAGTATTTGTTTTTTGGAAATTTATGACTTTCACTCCACTACAAGACAAATATTGTGCTTTCGACTCCACTACATTTCTAGGAAGCTTGTCGTTACTGGTTCCTTCTAGGCTCAGCATAGCTTTGTAGTCAGCTGTTGGTGTTTTTCTTTTCTAAAATGCAATTGGCCACACGCTGTGCTCCTCATAGAAGGGAACCAATCACAGTCACCGCTCACACATGGGATGGATTTGGAAATACGTCATCAACGCTCAGTGTAGCAAGCTCTCCCGCCTTCATTCAAACAAAACTCGGCAATGGAGATGGCAGGAGAAGCTGAGGAAAGAGACTAAATGTGCACCATCTTTTAGGGATTTCCATCACTTTCCACAGACATGGAAAAATGCAGGGCGGTTTACAGATTTTATTAAGGCAAGGGTTATGTTGCCATGTAGCCAAGTGGTTCAACTGGATGATGAGTTCTTGAAAGCAGAGTTGTAGTTTGTTCGCGGTAATGGACTGAACAGTAAACTTGCAACTCCCCCACAGTGAATGTGTGGGGAGAAAAAAAAGGCCCTCCTGTTTTTTTTGGGTGGGGATATTTAAATAAAACATTTAAATGACAATAGCTGTCCTTATTGTTTTTGATTGCATTTTATGCTGAAGTTTTTACAGGTGTTTCTATAGACTTGTAAGTCAATACATCATTAGGTGGTTTCAGAGAGTTACAAGGTTCTGTATAAGCACTGAGAAAACAATACAGCAATGCACTGATATTAGAAAATGCACTTTGTACTTTTGAATACTTAAGTATTTTTAAAAGTACTTTAGTACTTTAACTTGAGTAAAATCTTGACCGAGCAACTTTTACTTGTAGTTGAGTAAGATTTGACCACGAGTATCAATACTTTGACTCAAGTACTGGAGTTGAGTACTTTGTCCACCACTGTGTAATAGTAGTCGCCAAACAGATATTGTACCTACCGCTGATTGTGTACACTTCTGCCTGTGATGTGAGAGTTCCTGTTGGTACCTCTGCTCCTGATCATGAATTCTGCTACGTCTGAATTCTCTCTTCCTTTATCAGACCGTACCCTTGACGGCAGCCCGTACTGCTGAACGGCATTGATAAAGCTCTGTAGGACAGTGCTAGCCCTATTATTGCCAGCCACATTCAGGTAGACCACCAGTCGACTGAATCCGTCCACCCCACCATGGACAACAAATCTCCACCTGTCAGACAGTTTTGAACACAAAAAAGCTTTAATGTGATAATTTCTTTGGACATCTATAGAAAGTTGCATTGTTTATCAACTAATATCACTGATACCTTATGAGCTTGTGGTGACCATCTATGTGCCATAAAGAGTTTGGGCCAGGAACAGAATACTGCCGTCGTCTTATTACATGCAGCCGTAGAGGTCTCATGTACACTCCCTCAGCATCCACTCTGTGCAAAGACTCTCGCAGTCTTGAGACTTTAGAGCAGAAAATAATCATACACTTATTGGCTATTTATTTTTAAAAAAAAAACACTTCAAATCTAACTGAGAAATACTGGGAAAAAAATACCAGAGTTTCAAATATTTATGAGTATTTTGATAGTGTTATGGTTAGGGTGTTGTAATAAATGGCAACACCATGGATTTAAATTTGTAAATCCAGTACAAAACCACCACAGTCTCAAAAATTACCAGAGTTCACCTAATCTATCATCAACATGATATATAAAACTTCATAATAACAGGATACAAATCTGGATTTACCCTGGAAATGAGTTTCAGATATATCAGCTGCTACGTTGCTAAAGAATACATACATGAGCCTTACCTTAACAATATATATTCTCATTGACCTTGCGCCTAGTTCATGGTTATTTATATTTATTCATATTGGGCTCGGATCGTACTCACTTGGAACACGCACACCTCTAGCATTCAAATGTCCACGCATTAGCTTGTAGCCGGTGTTTGGATGGCTTCTGTGGACTTCGCTTACAATACGGTCCAACTCCTCATCAGCATCATCATCAACAGGTGTGTAGAGATCTGTCTTTCTGCGCAGACCAAAAAACAAAATGTTACATTTCACTTAACACCTTTTAAAATGAATGACATCGCCAGTACACTACTAATAATCTTAATAAAATCCGTGAATTTAACTGTGAATACCTTAGGCCACTATGTTTCATGTGCCTTCTGATTGTCCTCTTCGAAACTCCAAACCTCTCAGCAATTTCACTCGCTGGTAGCCCACACCGGACATGATGCTCTAGAACGGCAGTGGGTATGTCAAAAGCCGGGCGCCCTGGTCCGTGTGTGTGTTGCGGCCCCGTACGGGAGAAGCGCTGGAGAACTTCTTTTAAGTTTGCGAACACTCTTCTGTCAATATCTTGGTCAGAAAGACCGGAAATAACTCCAAGAACTTCAATAAATCCCTCTGCTTTGCTAGCCACATGTTCAGGGTCCGAAATCCCAGCGTCAACATTCTCTGCCAGGTCTAAAATATCTGTTATTAACTCACGGGAGAGCTCATGCAGATCCTCTGTGATTGCTGCCATGTTTGTATGTTTGTTTGTTTGGCGGGAAACCGCCTAGTCTGGCAACCCTGCAGACCAAAGCAATGGTTTGTGACTCGATCAGCGTTAATCCCGCCCACTGAGTTTGATGGGACAGGATGACAGATACAATTATTTCATGATGCACTGCTGGAGCAGGAAACATGAAATAATTAAATAAATAGTGGAATAAATAGATGTGTTTTTACATAGAATGAATTAACATTTTAAATAATTATTTAAACATTTATTTAATTATTTATGTATTTCATAAATTATTTATTTATATATTACCAATTTTAAATAATTAATGACACATTTAAATAATTATTTAATTATTTAATAACACATGCATTTAATTAATTAAATAATTATATATTTGTTGATTTATTTCCAATATTAAATAATTGATGACACATTTAATGATTTAATTAATTATATATTTATATATTTCATTTTGGCACTTTTAGTCCTCCATACTGCTGGAGCAGGAAACATGAAATAATTAAATAAATAGTGGAATAAATAGATGTGTTTTTACATAGAATGAATTAACATTTTAAATAATTATTTAAACATTTATTTAATTATTTATGTATTTCATAAATTATTTATTTATTTATTTATTTATTACCAATTTTAAATAATTAATGACACATTTAAATAATTATTTAATTATTTAATAACACGTGCATTTAATTAATTATATATTTATATATTTCATTTTGGCACTTTTAGTCCTCCATAAGTAGCTGCCTGACCTTTAAACTGTCACAACCACTTGATGTTACAGTCCTTATGTGACACAAGTTAGGTCACTTCAACATGAGGTGCAGGTTCTTCTTCAAAAAGATGAACATTTCGGCCTTCTCAGCCGTCAGCCTGTTCCTCCTTTCATCGATAATAATGGAGGCTGTGCTGAAGAGCCTTTCGCTCTCCACACTTGCTGAAGGTGCACAGAGAAATGTAGTTGCTGTGACCGTCAGGAAGTTGGTAAACTTTCCAGTACAGCAGTGGATTGTCCGAACGCAGAATAGTTGGCTCACCTAAGTAGGTCTGCACTTCAATACCTACACTTGTGAGGGTTGACACAGATGTGCTTTCCTCCAGGATTTCATCAAAAATGCTTCCAAGTTTGCTCTGGCTTGCAGCCTCCATCCGAGGCATCTTTTCTGCTGGCTCTGAGGCTGATGAGGTCCTCTCTGCTGGCTCTGAGGCTCCTCCTCTGGTCCTCCTCATCACTTCTTCCATCTTCCTGACCTCTGTCAGTAATGCATCCCTTGCCTTTCGTGAGGTTTCTGCATTGGTGAAGTACCTGGATCAATAAGAATAAATATATAGAACATTTAAAGTTGTTAGAAATAAAATTACACGCTTTAATCATTGACAAAATAAACGTAAATGTTGCTTAGTGTCTACACTAAAGAAAAAACTATAGTATTACAGGCTGCCTCACACACACACACACACACACACACACACACACACACACACACACACACACACACACACACACACACACACACACACACACACTCTTATTAAATAGGGTTAATAAAAGACCCTACATACCTGTCTTTATGGATCCAGTAGCGTTGTAACTGAATACAATGGCTCAGTTTCCAGGTCTCCTTTTCCCCATTTCAAGACGCAATAGGGAACGTGTAAGAAAGATACCTTTTGTGACTGGGTTGCAAAGACGAGACTGTGACTTCCAGGACCTTTTTATGAATACAATTACAGTAAGTACAAGTATAGCCTTATAAATAAAGACATACCATTGATTTGGTCTATGAATAGACAATGCAGGTCAGTCAACCTCGATGCATAGATCATGCAATGAGTCAGGGCCCTAAGATTTATGAACCTCAACGCACCATGATATACAGTATTCAAAGATTTAAAGGATTAAGAAGATTCAAATATAAAACATCATCATCGAAACCGTAGCCGAAATGTTAGCTTCTTTACTAGTTGTTGAATATGTAGCTTGATAGACAGCGTATCTACATTTCAGAATCCAAGGTATTTTAAAGATGATACAGTCACATAACCTGATATTATCATTTCAAAGCAAGCAAGCTTTGTATTTGTACATGATAAAAACACATTTTTCACGATAACATGTTGACGTTTACATAATCTTTTTTCAGACAGCTCATTCCCATGAAGCATGAGACATTTGTACAGAAAAGACATTTTAGTCAGAAAATCAATAACGATCTCTCTCACTAGAACCATAGCTTCCTGAAAAGTAAAGTATCTGATATATAAGTTGTTGTTGATAAAACCGAATGCAAGTTTCTATGTAAGATAAGATATATATTCAAAACAACCTATTCTTAATACAAATCATATTTATTCTATGATGACATTAAATATATTGAATAAAAGGAGCATTAACTTTAAATGCATGTTAATTTACAAACAAGACTTTAGTGCTTTAGAATAATGTAGCGGGGCGCTGGTGGTGCGCCCCATGTATGGAGGCTGTGGTCCTCCAGGCGGCCGGCCCGGGTTCAAATCCAGCCTGTGGCTCCTTTCCTGCATGTCATTCTCCACTCTCTCTCCCTGATTTCCAACTCTATCCACTGTCCTGTCTCTCTAATAAATGTACAAAAAGCCCCAAAAATAAATCTTAAAAAAAAAGAGTAATGTAGCACATTGTCTTTTGAAACAGCATGGTGGAGGGAGTAGGTTAAACTGTTTCCTGTCACCTGTTTCCAAAAATAGTTTTACTATAAAGGTTGCTGAGAAATGTATCTCATGTCTTCAGAACCGATTAACACAAGATCACTCTCTGACAAAGGTCTTTGAGTTCAGAGATGGAAATAAGTCCAAACAGACTGGAAGTATTCTGTATTTGATCAAACAAGAGGAGCAGACGCTCTCCTACCGGCCTACCTGTTTCTCACAGAGCTGCTAGCAGATAAACAACATGCACACAAATATACACAAGGAGTTTCTTGTATACACATGTTGATGTGTGTGTGTGTGTAACAAAGCAAAGAGAGACAGAAACGTGTGCATGAATGTACACATGAATGTCTCAATAAGCTTGTCTCAGTGTGTGTGTGTGTGTGTGTGTGTGTGTGTGTGTGTGTGTGTGTGTGTGTTTGTGTGTGTGTGAAGGTTCATGTAGGAGAGTATATTCCTGGAAAGCCAGCTGCCACTCCTTTTATCACATAACTTGATGAGAGGAACTTCTGCAGCAACACACACACACATATTGATCAACCTATCCTGGATTCAGTGATGTAACCGTTTCACCTAAAGCTTGAGCTCAACTCAAGGAGTGACATTTTTATTCTTGAGTAAAAAAATAAACTTTGCTAGCCGACGTGCAAATATAAGTTTGTTTTTGATTACAAAATAAAAGCCATGACAAATATAACTTAATTCTTTAGGAATGTCTGGCTCTTTAAATGTATTGCCTGCTAAGTAGCTTCTGTGACGGCATCCAAATGTGTACTTCAAAAAATGCTAATAGAATTAAAGCACTTGGTTTCTTTTGTGCCAATGAACCGCTGCAGAGCAGAAATGACTGTTTCAGGATGTGAGGTGCTGACCTTTCCCTGACATCATACTAATAATTGATCACTTAGATAAACACCAGCTACCTTAAGAGCCCATTATTGCCCCTCCCAAAGTCTTCCTATAGTTGGCAGTTATAATTAGACCCTGGGGTAATTGGCTGACTAATTGCTGTTGGTAGGATACAAACCTAAAGGGACCCTCTGCTGTTCAGTTTAACAACTGACCCTGGCTTCTTTTTTAAGGTGTGATAGTTGTGTTTCATCTCGTGGGAGGGGAAGGGGATACTGGATATCAACCTCCAGTGTAGTCATTACCACAGTGGCCCAGATGTCTGTAGTTACACACACTCCCAAGCAGAGACACACACATACTCCTGTGTGGTGAACCTACACATGCTGGCTCTGTAGGCAGCAGACTCATTCATCATGTGTGTGTTTGCAGAGAGGAGCTGCTGTCTCATATATCTCTCGACCTCATTTCTTTCTGTTTCTCCTCCTCTCTTCATATCTGTGATACTCTCCCTCGTCTCCTTCAAGCCTTTATACAGCCCCCCTCTCTGAGAGAACAAAGAGGACATAGCTAGTTAGTGTCTGTACTGTATGTCTCTATGATGTGCAGTGTTAAGGACTCATCGTTGTAAGCTATCTCCTCCAGTGACACAGAAATGACTTGTTTGTTTTTTATGGAGAAAAGAATACAAAGAAGAGACCTAGACTTTAGATAATTTTAGCTCCTAAAATTGGATTTCATAAGTGGAGAACAAGCAGGAGAAGTACAGGACAGACTACAAGTTTGAAATGAAAATGTCTTCAACTTGCAGCAACTTACAACCTGAGCTGGAGTTTAATTGCTTAAAAAAATGCATCCACATTTTTATCCACCTATATCATCTTTTAAAGACACTTGTCTTTTTAGAATTTTATCAAATGGTGTATTAATATTTATTAAAGTTGTATCTATAAGAAACAAATTCCTGATTGTGTGTGTAAATGGTAAATGGACTTTAGCTTATGTAGCACTTTTCTAGTTTTCTGACTTCTCAAAGTGCTTTTACACCAGTTCACACACTGATGACACAGGCTGCTGTGTAAAGTGTATGCACGATGCTTTCTTCCTCTTTGATCATTGATCTCTCCAACCTTGAGGGTGTATGTGAGGAAGGGAGGGTGGACTGTAGGGTTCTTTCATCTGTCATGTGCTGACAAACACAGAGAGGAACAGTGTGTCTCTGCTCCTCAATGTGAGTGTCAGATAGTACTGATCCAAGAGTTTACAGTGTTTCTGTGTGTCTGTGTGAACTCTTATCTTAGCTCTTCAGTGTTCTCCACAGTGTGTAACACCAAGACACACACACTTTGTTACTTCACATTGTCAGGTGTGCAGATGCAGTGCTGTTAGCTGTTTCAGTCAGATTGTCTGCCATGTGACTTTTGTTTATACCTCTGATGCTTTTAGTCCAATTGCCTCTGTGCAAACTCATCAAGGGTAAGTCGACTATACTGTATATACAGCAGTGTGTGTGTGTGTGTGTGTGTGTGTGTGTGTGTGTGTGTGTGTGTGTGTGTGTGTGTGTGTGTGTGTGTGTGTGTGTGTGTGTGTGTGTGTGTGTGTGTGTTTGAACATGTGTTTAGTAGATAGGCCAAATCCAGGACCAAGAGCAGGGTTGTGTTGCCATGGTGAAAATGAAATCCAAAATGCAGAGTTGCAAGGAAGCCCCTGATTGGTTGAGGAGCCATGCATGGGATTGTGATGCATGCTGTTAGCTGGCCAATGAGACAGAGGCTGAGCCAGGACTGTTGCTAGGGGGAGTAGCTTGGAACAAAGTCAGCTGGGTTCTCTCTCTCTCTCTCTCTCTCTCTCTCTCTCTCTCCCTCTCTCTCTTTCTCTCCCTCTCTCTCTTCTTTCTCTCTCTCTCTTTCTCTCTCTCTCTCTCTGTCCCTCTCTCTCTCTTTCTCTCTCTCTCTCTCTGTCCCTCTCTCTCTCTCTCTTTCTGTCTCTCTTCTCTCTCTCTCTCTCTCTCTCTCTCTCCCCCTCTCTCTCTTATCTTCTCTCCCTCTCTCTCTCTCTCTCTCTCTCTCTCTCTCTCTCTCTGTCTTCTCTCTCTTCTCTCTCTCTCTCAGTTCCTGGCTTGGTCGTCCTTTCTTTCCTGCTGCTCGCTCTGCCTTTGCCCTCATTGACTCCTTCCCCCCTCCTCCCTCCTTGCTCTCCTCTCCTCTCCCCACCCCAACCAACTCTACATTTTTTTTGCACTTCTACACATGGAAAGGGGAAAGAGCACATGTTGGAAAATTCACTGAATATTTCATGCAGCTTGTTGTGTGGTGCATGGGGCCGTTCCAAAGAAGCCCTGCACACCGAGTCTGTTTGTATCTTCAGTCTGCTTCAAAGTTTGTTTGTTTATTTATGTTATTGTGTTTTCTTAGTCTGTGCATGAATTGAGCTTTTGTTCCCCTCCCTCTCACTAACCTTTTAGTCCTACTGTATCTTTCTTAAAGTACTTGGGCTCTCTCTCACACATCTTGTGTATTTAACTGCTTCCTGTCTTTTCTGTGTGTCGAGGGCTGAGGAGTGTTTTTTGTGCATATTTGACATCTATGGGTTCATGGAGTTCTTTAGGGTCTTTTTAGCTTTCTAGTTGCATAGGTTGCCATAACCCGAGCCAGGTGGCATTTACAAGTCTGGCATCATGTAGGACTGCTTTGCCTTGTTTTCTTGAGTAATTGCCATTCCAACTCTTGTAAAGCCCCTGTACAAAGCTAAAATAAAACTCCAAGGTCCTCTGTCATTATTTTGGCTTTGGCGCACCCTGGACAACAACTTAATTTAACTGTATTTATTCTAGGAAAGTGGTGGAACTGTACATAAATAAACTAGAGATGGGTCATCATTTTTTGAATATTTGGACTAATTAATTCATAAATAAATCGAGGTTTTCATGCAGCTGGCTATCACATCCTCACATCACATGATTTTAGTGGCGCCTAGTTGTACTGCGGTATACTATCATTAGATGGTGGCTGTAGCGCATCTGAACGTTTTTTGCTTACTGTCATTATCAAAAGAAGAAGAAAGCATCGAGCTACGTTGTGGTGCATTTGCAAAATCCCATTTTGAAAAGGACTATAGACTATACAAACTATGATTTTAATGAGCATTACTATGTAAAATAGATTCTGAAGTTAAAAGTACTATGCTTGTAGTATTAAAGTAAAATGTCCATTATGTGTTAGCATCTAGCTAACAAACTACATCAGGGTCCCTCTGTGAACATTCCTATGAAAATATTTAAAATGTATTTGAATAATGGCCAATGAGTTTTTAAAAGTAATTTGTAATGAAATGTCTTTCTCTTTAATAAAGTAATACATGTCCTTGGTGTTAATGACTCTCGTTTTGTACAGGAACAGGTTGAGGTGTTGCGTGTGCATCCACTGATGACACTGCTGCGTATCATCAGTCACAGTCATGAATGATTTGTTTTATTTATAACAGGATGAGTTTAATACCTGGAGACAGCTAGATGAGAAGGGAGATGTGAGGTACGAGTCATCAATGATTGAACTCTGCCAGGAGGCAGCAGCGATACAAAGAATGACCTTTTTGTTCGTTTTTGGAAAAGGTAGGAATATTGTACGTCATCCCACAAGTGGGGAGAAACAGTAACAAAGCATCAGCTCTTCCCACACATATTTCTGTCCCTCCCCTTTCTGTTTCCTTCCTCCTTTAATTTCCTCCCTCATCACTTCCTGTTTCCTGGCTTTCATCCTCTCTTTGTTCAGCTTTCTCTCTCACAGACACATTTTTTTGTCCCTCTGCTGACATTTTAGTTTGTGTGTGTGTGTGTGTGTGTGTGTGTGTGTGTGTGTGTGTGTGTGTGTGTGTGTGTGTGTGTGTGTGTGTGTGTGTGTAATGAATTTATTGCGCCGATGGCTGCCATGGGAATCGCTGAAGTGAGCCTTCCTACTTATGAATCAAACTCCACTAATAGAGCCGTGCTGGCTCTGAGATGACATAACAGACACAAACACACACACACACAGACATACACACAGACAATACACACACACACACACACACACACACACACACAGACACACACACACACACACATACACACACACATACACACACACACACAGAGACACACACACACACACACACACACACACAGACACACACACACACACACATACACACACACACACAGAGACACACACACACACACACACACACACACACACACACACAGACACACACAGACACACACACACACACACACACACACACACAGACACACACAGACACACACACACACACACACACACAGACACACACAGACATACACACACACACACACACACACACAGACACACACACACACACACACACACACACACACAGACACACACAGACATACACACACACACACACACACACACACACACACACACACACACATACACACACCTACCCTGGCCATCCCACAGCCCCAAATCATTCATTCATAATAATTCCGACAATCAGTTATACAGAATGAAGTAGAGGGAAAGTAAGGTGGAGTGAAAATTGGGAGGAAGGGGGGTGGCACTCACTCACTTCATGTGGAAACAAAACAATTAAAGGCATTGTTGGTTGTTTAACCTGTGTGTGTCTGTGTGCTTGATTTGGGTGTGTATGAGATTGTGTGTGACAAGAAAGCACAAAGATGAGATCAGAAGCAGGAGTCCCAGCTGGAGCTGTGCTCTCTGCTCACCACTGCTTCCATCTGAGTTATCATGGGTGGTCTCCTTATTGATGTAGGTGGCATTAACAGAATGGGGGTTAATGGAAGAATGGGTGAATGTCGGCATGCTTTCTTGAATGTAGTTTTGTTGTCAGGAAACCGTGCACACATTTCCCTCCTCTGTTACAATGGAAAACATGAGACACGTGCAAAGGGCACACACACTCAGAAAGTTTCCTTGTGTGCAGTCAGGGAAGAAAATAAAGCAGTCAGCCAAGTTCAGTGGTTTAAAAATAGAAATCACAAAAGCACACAGATACACACACAGATATACACACTTGCTGCTTTCAGCTCAGAAATAGAAGTAAAAAGGACATGAGGAGCCGATCCCTGTCTCTTTCTCTTTTTGTTTTTTTTCCTTTTACCTTCATGTTTTTTTTCTATTCCTCCAGTCTGAAGCCTCATCTCTCTCTCTGTAGCCCTATTATGTTGCTTTAATGTTACGTTATTAAGCGTTATAAGGGCGAGACAGGATCGGTGGAGTGACAGCGAGAAAGTGCAGCGCTGTGTCAGTGTGTGTGTGAATGTCTGACTGTGTATATATTTGGAGCCCCTGCTGTGCCGTGCATTTGTAAAGCCGAAAAAAAAGCAATGTGAATTTAGACTGTGATACCAATATTACACCGTCGCTGAATCAAAATGAATGATTTGATTTTTGCTGTTTGTTTGTCTGTTTGCTGTTGGTGAAGAAATAATCTGACTTCTCTTTGAGAAGTAAATAAAGGTTTTTTAAAAATCTCTCCCTCTCTCTATCTCCTCTCTCTCCTCTCCCTCTCTCTCTATCTCTATCCCTCTCTCTCTCTATCTCCTCTCTCTCTATCTCCTCTCCCTCTCTCTCTATCTTATCCCTCTCTCTCTCTATCTCTATCCCTTCTCTCTCTATCTCCTCTCTCTCTATCTCCTCTCTCTCTCCTCTCTCCCTCTCTCTCTCCTCTCTCCCTCTCTCTCTCTCCTCTCTATCTCCTCTCTCTCTATCTCCTCTCTCTCTCTATCTCTATCCCTCTCTCTCTCTATCTCTATCCCTTCTCTCTCTATCTCCTCTCTCTCTCTCTCTCTCCTCTCTCCCTCTCTCTCTCTCCTCTCTCTCTCTATCTCTATCTCCTCTCTCTCTATCTCCTCTCTCTCTCCTCTCTCTCCTCTCTCCCTCTCTCTCTCTCCTCTCTCCTCTCTCCTCTCTCTCTATCTCCTCTCTCTCTCTATCTCTATCCCTTCTCTCTCTATCTCCTCTCTCTCTCTCCTCTCTCCCTCTCTCTCTCTATCTCCTCTCTCTCTCTCCTCTCTCCCTCTCTCTATCTCTCTCTCCTCTCTCTCTCTATCTCCTCTCTCTCCTCTCCCTCTCTCTATATCTCTATCCCTTCTCTCTCTATCTCCTCTCTCTCTATCTCCTCTCTCTCTCTCCTCTCTCTCCCTCTCTCTCTCTCTCCTCTCTCCCTCTCTCTCTCTCCTCTCTATCTCTATCTCCTCTCTCTCTATCCCCTCTCTCTCTATCTCCTCTCTCTCTCTCCTCTCTCCCTCTCTCTCCCTCTCTCCTCTCTCCTCTCTCTCTCTATCTCTATCTCCTCTCTCTCTATCTCCTCTCTCTCTATATCTCTATCCCTCTCTCTCTCTATCTCTATCCCTTCTCTCTCTATCTCCTCTCTCTCCTCTCTCCATCTCCTCTCTCTCTCCTCTCTCCCCCTCTCTCTCTCTCTCTCTCCTCTCTCTCTATCTCCTCTCTCTCTATCTCCTCTCTCTCTCTCCTCTCTCTCTCTATCTCCTCTCTCTCTCTCTCTCCTCTCTCTCTCTATCTCCTCTCTCTCTATCTCCTCTCCCTCCTCTCTCCCTCTCTCTCTCTATCTCCTCTCTCTCCTCTCTCCCCCTCTCTCCTCTCTCTCTCTATGAAATGAAAATGTTCAATATGAAGGAAACAGTGAAGTAGTAACCCTATGAGGATAGAGCAGGTGTCATGGTGAATAACAGAACACACTGTTCTTGCCAATATTTGTCTGTTTACACGGATAAGTTAGCTACACAACTGAGCATGTCTTGCCATCACCTCTGCTGTGTTTTCACTGCAGTGACAGTTTATCACTGCTGACTGCCCCTCTACAGAGAGAGGACGATGGAGGAGTGACAAATTCCTAGATGAAAGAGACAATGAGAGAAGGTTTGAGGGTGGAGAGAGGGAGAGAGGGAGAAGAAAGATGAAAGCAAAGTAGAGAGGAGATTATGCTGTTTAAGATAAAGCTGACTTTGAAGAGTGAGACCGAGCTAGAGAGGCAACACAGATTATCTTTCTTTCTTATTTCACCTCTTTACTCTTTCCTTGTCCTCCAACATTTTGCCCATTTAAGTACTTATTTTTGGCTTCTGTCTGTTATGAAGCAAGAAACTTTTTGCTAGCTACCCAGAAAGAACAAGTTAATTTTACAACAAATCTGTTATAATCTTGAATATAATAATTGAAATGTTATTTCCCAAAATCAGCAGCAAAACAACTCAGTATTGCTTTAAATTATGTGATGAAAACTGCTTTTTAAAAGTTAAATACACATGTATAAATTGCCAAAAGAAGTCATTAAAACTGTGGATATGGAAGTGTTTCTATAGCCTTTTTTACATTGCAAGTCCTAAACAGCGCCAGGTTTTGGACAACCCAATCTCATGTCAAAATGTGTAATACCTACGTTGGTCCACAGCGCAAAACGTAGTAGTTTCACAATAAGGGCTCTAAAATTGTGACATGTCTACGTTTCCTTTTGCCTATTCTTTTGTATAGGCATACCTCAGGTCACGTGACTGCCCAGTTTTCCCCTGGCGAAAAAAAAAAACCATGGCGGACATCCCTTCTATTTTCGGTGGAAAATGCAATATTTTAAGATAGTTTGAGGCTTATGGACGCTATCAACAACGAACCGGAAGGAAGTGGACGTTCGGTTCGCGGCTCTTAAAACGGGTTACATCAGACCCTAGACATCAAACTAATCTCTTATGCAATAAATAATCATTTCTGTTACATTTTTATGGATGTCTTTCATTACAACCAAATTTAATAAAACGATTGGAACAGATCGATGCATATTAGCAACATTATAAACTATAACATGTAACAATACATAAAGACAATACTGTACAGTTTGTGTGATTTATATGATTTCATAATTTTATTTAACAAAATAATCCTGACGGATTAGATTAATACCAGAAAATGCAATCAATAAAGTAAACGGCCGGCGATAAGAACTACAAACGGGCGCATGACACTGACATCAAATAATGACGTATTGATTATCGTCACTTGTGAGCGACCTCTTTATTAGATCTTTCAGGGGGTATTTACTGATGTTTTTTAAGGTTGGTTACAAAAACACAATCTGTGTTGACCAAAGATCCCATTCCAGGAATCTAAGCAAAAACCCATTCAAAAAGTCCATTATGCTGCATTATGGTCTGCCAGTGTGCTGCTGACACGCGCAATCGTGCAGTCACGCCCAGTGTCGGTTTAAAGGCCAAGTGCCCCCCCTCCCCCCTCTCCCTCCTCTCCGTAGACTCAAATTTTAAATCCCTTTTTCATACACTTATGTTTGACCTAGAACCCCCAAATTTTCACCAGTTGTTCGTGAGATTAGGAACTGCCACCACCTAGGTCTCTTCTAAGAGATTTCGTGAGCCCACAAGTCACTTAAGGCCCCACTCTCAATTTGCCAAACCTTTCACAATTGAAACACTTTTATCAAAACATCAAAAAAGGGTGTTAAAAAGTGTGAAAATGTTCCAAAAGACAGAGGGTCATTCTCCACTATATGCTGTATGCTTTGTGACTAAAGACTGATGTTAAAAACACCTTTTAAAGGTGCTTAAAAGAGTTAATTTGACCATTTGAGGCCTAGCAGAGACATGAAGCCTTTTGACCTGTTCAACCCTGTTGCTCTATGAAAGACATTAAACTGAATATTAAAACAATGAATGATGACAAATTAGATTAACTCTTCTATAAGGAAAGAAAGATAAAAAAAAGTACTAGGATGAATTAATATGGACAAGAGCATAAGAGATTTTTACTTTTAGCCATAATTCTAAACCAAGCACTTAAGGCTGTCCTCCAAGCATATAGTTCCCCAGATTTTAGGATATACTTACACCAAAACAAACAAACAAACAAACAAACAAACAAAATAAAAAATAAAAACATTTTATGTACTGGGCTTTGAAAAAGCTCTATGAAAGTATGACTGCAAGACCCCTTGCCTATGAAATGAGAATATTGAAGTTTTTGTCTTAGAGCTGAACGACATACATCGTTGGAAAGGTCTCATCCTGGAGAGTAACATATGTGAAGATGAGGTTTCAACATGACACCTGTTTTGAAATAATGCCCTTTGAACCTTGACCCAAGGGCATGTTTGAAGACTTATACCTCAGCAACAAAAGGGGCTACAGACATGGGAATAACTGTTTTAGAGAGGTCTTGGAACAAAGTATCATGTGAGGGTAGTCAGCTCACCAAAACAACATGGGGAGCTGCTATATATGGTTAAAATACATTTTAACAAATGTATCAATTATTTTTTAAATATCTGATAACATAAATGTGTTAACCATCCAATTAAACTCCCCTGTGTACCCTCAATTAAATATATATTACTTCTTAGGTAAGGGAACACTGAGATTTGTCTAAAAGACTACAATTCCTCAGAGTCAAGTCATACAGCTTGATACTGAATGGCGCCATAATTGTAGTCTTTTCCGTTTCCAAAAAAAAGGTTGTAACTAGGATTATAAAAGGCTTACAAAAAACATATTCACTGAATATGTCACAGATCTCGTGTGGCCGAAGTATTTATTGCATAGTACATATATGATCTATGTTAAAATAAAGTACATATATCAGTTCATTTTGGATATTTTGACTGTTATTCTAGTAACGGGAATTTTGGTAGTTATGTCTGGCGTTGTGCACAGAGGGAACATAATTAGGGTTGTAAAAAATGTATATCTACCCACTGTATCAAATATTTACTAAAGCCGAATGGGTTTTGTAAAATAATCTAGACTATATATATTGTAAAAAAAAGTGGTCAAATCAAACCTGTTTTAAAAGATAGTATTAATCTGTCAGGATTATTTAGTTAAATAAAATCATATAAATCACACATGAACTGTATTGTCTTTATGTATCAAGGATTGTTACATGTTATAGTTTATAATGTTGCTAATATGCATCGATCTGTTCCAGTCGTTTTATTACATTTGGTTGTAATGAAAGACATCATAAAAATGTAACAGAAATCATTATTTATTGCATAAGATATTAGTTTGATGGTCTGATGTAACCCGTTTTAAGAGCCACGAACCGAACGTCCACTTCCTTCCGGTTCGTTGTTGATAGCGTCCATAGATATCACCATAGCAACAGTAGAAAACAGCCCAACGTTTTTTCTGGCGAAACCTGAAAGACTGAATAAACGATATCATTCGCAATGGATTGTGGGATGGGTAGTTCCTTGACTCCGAACGAAAATGATGTACACAGTCTTGAACCTATACCTTTGTTTCCGTTTTTAACGCCGTTTTGGTGCCGATGTACTTTAGTCACGAGTGTTGGGGTAGCTTGTTGTCTTGGTCCCAGGCGCCAATCTCTTGATATAAGGATTTTGTAAAAAATCAATGGAGGATTTGAATGGGAAAATGTAATTCCGGAACCAGAGCAGCCGAAAAAAGAGCTCCGAACCAAACGTCCACTTCCTTCCGGTTCGTTGTTGATAGCGTCCATAGCAACCACCATAGCAACAGTAGAAAACGTAACAGTCCAACGTTTTTCTAGCGAGACCTGAAAGAATCGTCGTAGAAACGAACAAACTAAAGATCATAAACATAAACCGAACGAAGATTATGAAGATACAATGTACATTTGTCGTCAGAAAGGTTATCAAAACGACACTTAAGCCTCAAACTATCTTAAAATATTGCATTTTCCACCGAAAATAGAAGGGATGTCCGCCATGGTTTTTTTTTCGCCAGGGGAAAACTGGGCAGTCACGTGACCTGAGGTATGCCTATACAAAAGAATAGACAAAAGGAAACGTAGACATGTCACAATTTTAGAGCCCTTATTGTGAAACTACTACGTTTTGCGCTGTGGACCAACGTAGGTATTACACATTTTGACATGAGACTGGGTTGGTTTTGGAGGTGTGTCTCTGGAGGAGAGCGGACACTTCAGAATAGCAGAGGTGTCGCACAAACAGCAGTTTGGTTTAATGCTGGTGCTCAAGGGCGACATCTACTGGATCAAAAAGTCGCACATTCTTCCTTTAAGGGCACATATCCTCCTCTTCTTCAGTGTAAATAAGTCTCAGAGCTCTCCAAAACATGTGTGTGAAGTTTCTTGTTCTAAATCCACTCTGATCCTGTATTTGATCATGTCTATAAATCCCTCTATTTCAGCCCTGCTCAGAACAGGCTGTTTCTGTGTCTGTACCTTTAAATATGTAAATGAGCTGTGTTTGACCACGCCAACTATGGAAGGCTTTGTGTGGCCTGGTCTTTCTTGCACAATGTGTAATTGTTTACTAGGTCCTGATCAAAACAAGTGAGAAAGTACTAACATAATAAGTCCGAGCTAATTAATTGGAATAAGTAACATCCAACTTTTTCTTTGAAAAATTGAGTTTAGCTAACTTACTTATTTATTTAAATCCTATGTTATAATCTTATTAAGTGATCTGAACTCACGCTGAACATCTTAGGTCAAACTTTGGCCACAGAACTTGTTGAGTGACTCACTGTGCCATGCAGAATTTGCACTTCAAGATGAGTTACAGGATTAAAACCATATTTTACTATAAGAGCTATGAGACTGCTCGTTGGGTCTGCATGCTGAAAATGTCTTTGTTACAATCTGACCCGACTAGACCATTTAATTACTTAAAAGAATAATAATTAACAGTCACTTTAAATTCTGTTTGTGTTTCAATAAAACATTCTATTTATAGTTCAAAAAGACCAGCTATTGCTGTTTGTATCGCTCCTTTTGTCCCTGCTAATACCTTTTTCAATCCATCCACTTCTGGCTCTGTCCCCAGGATTTGACCCCTCGGTCAGTGACCTTATCAATAAGGGGCTCGTTTGGGGGAAGGGCACGGTCTATGTTTGTGTGTGCATGACCCTGATGGAGCCCATAGCATAGTTCGATTGAAGGGGAGGGGAGTAAGCCAGGAGAGAGTGCATGCCCCCCCCCCCCCCCCCCCCCCATCTTCCACCATCTTAGGTTTCCATCTATTGACTGCTCAGATCTAATGTCTCTTGGTTGTGTGTGTGTGTGTGTGTGTGTGTGTGTGTCTCCTCTGTCCATTCTCTCTATGGTAATCTTGCAGGTGGACAAGACAATCACTCATTCTCATCTCTCTCTCTCTCTCTCTCTCTCTCTCTCTCCCCCAGTATATGAATCTCTGCCTCTCTGTGTGTCTACTATACCTCCAGCCCTCCCTCCCATTCACTTTCTTCATCCTCCTCCTCCTTTTTTTCACTTCCTGTCTGTGCTAGATCATCCTTTTATTTCATCTGACTCTCCCTGCCTGCCTGTAGTCAGGTGAGACGGAGGTGAGGGAAGAGGAGGAGTATTGGCCTCTCTGTCTGGAGCCAGTGGAAACACTATATCTGAACAGAGAGAGAGAGAGAGAGAGAGAGAGAGATAGAGAGAGAGAGAGAGGAAGGGCTGGCAGTAACTTGAGCTTTAGTGATTGTACATTCAACACAGAGCTCATTTTTGAAGACACTGGATATGAGTGAAAACACACATACACACAACATCTGCCAAAGTATGTGAACATCTAACAAAAGAACAGTCCCATTAGAAATGATGTAATCCCTATGTAATGTTGCTGTGGTGATTGTCCTCTCCCATCCTCCGGAAACACTGGCTCCAAGGTATGTGGCTGATTGGCTTGTCCAGGCAGCTGGAAAATGGAGTTTAGTCAGCAATGTGCCCTGGGGCTGATCCATGCTCCAACACACACACACGCGCACACACACACACACACACACACTCATGTACAGTAAATCTACTCAACAAAGATAAATGAGCTGCAGGAGAGATGAGGATAAAACATTGAAATGGAGGGATTCAAAATTAGGAGTTCTAACAAAGCAAATAAAGAGAAGAAAAGAGAACATGCAAGTTTGTAGTTTTTGAAACATGTGATCTCAGTTTTGTTATATCCTGTTATTGTAGTTGAGGATTATGTACTATAACATGTTTGTAAACCTAACTAAATCTGTACATCTTGGTATGAATGTATGAAACAGCTGTTCCTCAGCTTTGGTCTGAAAAGCAGTCATTCTAGTAGATTGACTTAATAATTAGAAACGGGGAAAACGAGAACAGACAGCATTGTGCTGATCTGAGAAATAGAAGGAGAGGGACTGATTTAAGGAGGGTTTTCAGTTAGTAAGGGTTTGTGAAATATTCTTTATTGGTGAGCAGCTCTGGGCCCAAAGCTGCTGTTGCTTTGTCTTTCAGAACCTCTGCTGCAGCTGCCACACTGATCGAAGGAGGAATATTTTCTGGCTAAGAAACATCTGCCTTTCCCTTTTTTTTTCTTTGTGTATAATTTGAAGCTTATCAAACTTGGACTCATTTCTCAAAGTTGTCCAAGCATGTCTTGATCATTTGTGTTAATATTATTTTGGGTTGATTGGAGTTGAAAGATGATGATGAATACTCATGGGTAGAGAATCTTGACGTTCAACATCATTCCTATATTTTTTCTGGGTGATGCATGCATTTCTCAACAGATGGAAATTAATGTTAGTTAAAAAAAACATGGGTTATAACCCTGAAAATTAACAAATGTGTAAAGAAATGACATGACAAATACTGTATTTTAAAGGAGTATTCATAGACAGGGCTATCAGAAAGGCATATTAGCCATCCATGTGCAAGCTTTTGTCAATGGTTTTCAATTCATCCATTTCATTGAAGTTATTTATTCAACAAGAGAATCTGCATACCATTTTCTTGTTCTCCCTTGGCACATGAAAATCTTTCTGGTTTTTCTTCATTACATGGTCATGAAGGGAATATCTTTGCTTTTGGAGTATTGGTTTTAAATACTGTGGAAATTAGAGCATCAGTCAGACAATCTTACTCTAGATATTTTGACACCAGTGGTATCATGAGTCAAAGTTTGATGTTTTGATCATGCATTTGGCAGGTGGCTGTGTTCAGGCCCCAACTTTTAGTGTTTTTTCTACTTATTTTGGTGTAACAGTAACTATGCCTAGGGAACCAGATGTTTGAAGTAGTCGAGCTGGAGGCACAGTGGACCCCCCGGGGCGCCTGCTGAAGTGTTTTTGAAGAGCAAGCCGAACTTCAACCCCCTATCAGTGTCATACCGGGGCTTTTCCTGGGCAGCGTGGCACAGTGTGTGTTCTGGCCCTGTGCCAGAGCAGCCAGCCTGCCTGCCTCTGCCAGCCTCCCTCCCCTGAGACTCAAGACAAAGCTGGGACACAGCCAGACACTTCACACTCTGTGTTTATCTCTCCATCATTAGACTGTCTTTCTTTTCCTTCTCATTCACTCGGGGTCATTGTGTCTCTCTTTTTACACTTTATCACTCCATCCCATCTCCCCTCCTCTTCATATTCTGTCTTATCCTTTAGTTATACACTCAAAATTCAGGGTTTGTGATCTTTAACCTCTTGGTCTAGATTATGAATGTCAGCATCCGAGTTTTCTAAAAACTCAATTTGCACACTCAAAGGCATTGTTTCTTAAATCTGAACACATATAAAGACTCATTGTCAAACTTTAAACCTATGTCCAAATCCATGCAGGTTCATATATTAGACATCATGCATTCTCACTAACTCACCGAACACCCACCCCTATTCACTCTCTCTTCAAGCCCCCACACACAGATGTACTATTGCAGTCTCCCATGTAAACACACATATACACCCACACATACCCCCCCCCCCCCCCCCCCCCTCCCCTTCAATCTTTCTGTGGTGTGTGTGTGTTACAGTGAGGCTGTCGTCCTGTCACTGTGTGTGGGCTCAACATCAAACCAGCTTCATAACCAACAAAGGCTAGCACTAGCCACCAGGCTCAGAGTGGCTAGCATACATCAGCCACTGAGCCTGTGTGTGTGTGTGTGTGTGTGTGTGTGTGTGTGTGTGTGTGTGTGTGTGCGCGCGCGTGCGTGCGTGTGCGTCCACAACCACCCACATTGCTGCCACTAACAACTCCCAAACTTATGAGGAGACGAGTTCCTAACAGAGTTTCTATTAGATCAATAACTTGATCTGTAATTTGCACTCTGACTTTCAGAACAGGGAACAGCATACTTTAGATCACTGGTTCTCAAACTATGGTACGCGGGCTCCCTGTGGTGGTACGCAAAGAAATCTCCACAATGTAAAAAAAAAAAACGTTCCGCATAAAACGACATTTTTTATTTGTTTTGACATACTCTTATCTTATCTTATCTGTCTTGTATCTATTGGATTGTATTTATATCAAATGTGTTTTCCCCTCTAAATTAATCTAGTTTTTGCAACAAACAACTTTAATCTGCTCAATTTTTGCTCGCGTGCGCGCACAGACATAAACAACAACAGGAGTACGCCTCACGTTTTGAAAAGTTCCACTCGATATTCTGTTATAGTTCAGTCCTGAAACAACAGCAAGCAGCTGTAGGCCTACATCAACAGAGATTCTGTTATTTATTGGAGTTCAGCACAATCGGCAGCAAGCAGCTGTACATAACGGAGCCATGAGAAGCTTCACTTTTTGATGCATGTACGGACAGTCGCTCACCCTCTCTCTCTCTCTCTCTCTCTCTCTCTCTCTTGCTCTGAAGCTGATGTGATTCTGCTCTATTTTGCTGTCTTAACACTAGGACCACCAACATTCTAGACCCCCCTCCAAGCGCCGCAGCCGTCTGTCAGACAGCATATGCAAATGAAATTGTTTGTGCTCAGAAGCACACAAATAATGCATTTTTTTGATGAAGTTAAATACAACTTACTTTTATCTACAAACCAAATAGGCTGTCAGCATAAGACAGGATTGCTAACCTTTTAAATGTCGCATGTTAATTTACAATATCTGTCTGCTTTTTTAGTGCGCCGTTTTTTACTGCTGCTCCACGTCTCCCGTTGCTAAAACACATTCTACAATAATGAAACATACATAACTTTTAGTCTATTATATTGTTGGATATATTAGGCTACGCATTTTAATAAACACACTGCAAAAAAAAGAGATAAACACCGATGCTCCTCCTCCTCTCTGCAACTGGGTTTGTTTCCCCAACATAGAGGAAATCATTGAACAACACACACACGCACGCACGCCAAAAACAACAAAAACAACAACAACAACAACAACAACAACAAAAACACGGCTATCTATGGGCATGACAAACTATATAGCCTACAAAAATAACTGCAGACATCCATAACAGATGCAGCGGCGAACAAACAAACAGATGAACAAATGAACGATCAGCACCTCGGACAGCGCCGCGGCACGTAATGCACAAACCTGCGGCAAAAGTGCTCAACCTTTACGGTGCACTTCCCACGCACAGGGTGCTTGCACCCCTTGCAGGAGACAATAGTCATATTTTTCCTGCAGTGCGTGTTTGTCTGACTCTGCCTCCTTCTCAGCTCTTGTGGATGCTGTGGTTCAGTGGGCACCGACGTCAGACTGGCCTTGACACACAGGTGTTCCTCTCTCTGTTCCTTTGCCGGCTCAAGAATGAGCATGTATCTATCTGTCTATGGTCTCTATCTATTTCTATCTCCTATCTATCTGTCGCTCTTTGTTAAATTCCTGCGCATATATATTAAGTCTATAAATAGAAACAACAATAACTAATAAAAATTAAAACGACGCGCGAAAACAATCCAGGGAAATGTATCATTTTCAACTGCTGTCAATATGAAGGCGGCGGCGGTTAGAGGTATAAATGCTCAGAAATCTTGTGTGTTTTATTTTAGTTACACATAGACTTCAGAAAACATACAGGACACATATTTAAGAAAAGCCATAGGATGAGAGGCTCGTAGTTTTTATTTAAAAATAGTTATTTGTATTATAAAAAGCCAAACCGTCCGTCACACGGTCTTGGTGGTTCTAGTGTTAACACTCCTCAGGAGTCGAGAGGGATTTTTTTTTAAAAAGGCAGTTTTGCTATGTTGAACGCAGAGACTTATAATACAGAGGCTCTGGTTGAACAGAGCCTGCAGAGCGCGCGCCTGCACTCTCTCTCTCTCCCCTGCTCCCTCTCGCTCTCTCAGGCACACAGCAATTTTATGAATAAATGAAAAATTAAATAAGAAGAGGTTTGAAATATACTTGGGCCCAGGTATCATCTATTAGTGGGAAACACTGGAGACTAAATATTCTCAAACAGGTTGTTGGTGTAAAGTTGTCATTTTTATTGTGCTGCACTTTTTTTTTGATTTGGTAAATGTCAGAGTTGTGTTAGTTAAAGTGCCAGTTCTAGCGCTAGCCCTTAGTAGTCCTATAGTGTGGCTGCCAACAGTCAATAATAAATAACCTCCTGTGTAAAATGTGTGTGGAAATAGGCCTACAGTGTATTTTAACATCTACCATAATGGTGGTACTTGGAGAGCCAAATATTTCCGGAGGTGGTACGCAGTCTAAAAAGTTTGAGAACCATTGCTTTAGATGATGGTCTGCAGTGCTGGACCACCTGATGGTTAATCAGTAAATGGTAAATGGACTAAAGCATTTTCTAATCTTTTGACTACTCAAAGTGCTTTTACACCGCAGGTCACACTTACACATTCACACACTGATGGTAGAGGCTGACATGTAGTGAGTACATGTGAAGTAACTGTGGACCCCAGGACCCCTGAGCTCTTGGGTAAATTTGGGGATCCTAACAAATAACTAATCGCATTCATACTCTGACATGTTACTGCAGGAGTTGGGGATTGAACCCTCAACATTGAGAGACAACGTCGACTTTACCAACCACAGCAGCCCCCAGTGCCTGACACCCCTCCCCTTTAGTTTTAACTCAGGTCAATATATGAGTTTGGATGAGGTAGGAGGGACTCTTGTGTGCCATAATCCCCAGTTTACGGATTATTAAGCCTGTGTCCTCTGACAGCAGGTTATTGCTATTGCCAGTCGATATGGCTGTTCTGACCAACAGTCTTTTTTCAAGTTCAGCCATACCCCGACCTTTATGTTACTCTTGCTCTGATTTGCATGAAGGATCTGCTTCCTGGCACACAATGGCCCCATGTTTCCCGAGAGAAGTAGAGGAAGATACATTTAGATGTATTCAAAATCTAAGTATTGTTCTCAAACAGCAACAAAACTATTAAGTCAAGTCTGTGAATGATATTGATCCTTCTTAAGACACAAACATACATTTTACTACATAAAACACAACTTAACCCTGCATTTCTCACTATGATGTGATGTTGCCTGCAGAGTTTTCCCCCATCCCTCCTCTCCATCACCTCTCAACCTTGCTTGCTTCTTATAACCCTCACACCAAATTTCCTAAAAACTCAGTACCTGTTTTCAAGATCTCTCTGAACTGGTGTAATAATTCTCAATAAAGTAAAAGTATGCCAATAGTTGAACCAGATTATATAAAGCATTCTAATATGTAAAGCTGCATGTCTTTAGGCTCCAAATAGAAAGCAGCTTTTTGCTTTGTGGTATCATAACTGCTTATGATGTTATGACTGCACCTAAAAGCTGTAAAACCAAATGATCGTCGATTAGAAGTGTCACTATAAACAAAACCAAACTACTACTACTACTCAGTTTGAAACATTAACCCTTCACACAATGCAGTTCCACAACAGAGCCATGACAAAGTTCACCCTGATCTCCAGTAACGGTGAAATGCTGTTGACCCGAAACAAACAGCAGGAACTTCAAATACACACACAGACATGCACACACACACACTTAGTGTTGTTCCACCCTGCTAGCTACACATTGTCACCGTCTCCCTGATGCCTCTGTTACCGCCTCTGATGGTGTATCAGGGGCGGAACGACTTCCCCCCCACCATTAAGCCTCTGTGTGTTATAAACACTGCAGACTAGTAAAGGAGGTTTTAATTTTCCACCTTGAACTGGTAACATGTGATCAATAATACACACAGTCCAGTTTACATGATGTGTTAAAATGTGTGTTTCAATATAATTGAATGATGTTGTTTTTTAATAAAGGCTTCAGTTTGTCTCTTTTGAGGGTACCATGGCGCATCATATTACAGGATTCAGCTCTCACTGAACGACTTGGGATCCCTTTCTTTCCCTTCAGATCAGACTGCCTTCACAAAGCTGACTGATACAGAAACAACTGGGGATCTGTTTTTAAGTTACCCCATGCACGGACAGAAGAGACATGGCCTGCAGGGCAGATACAGTGAGGGGCCTTTCTGTCTGACTTTTTTTATATCTCTTACTGAAGGGCATACTGACGCATCGTGGTCTGATAGTGTGTGTGTGTGTGTGTGTGTGTGTGTGTGTGTGTGTGTGTGTGTGTGTGTGTGTGTGTGTGTGTGTGTGTGTTCCAGTGGAGGAAGAAGTGTGTATAGGGAAGGTAATCTTTTTAATTCTTTGTAGTGTTTGAAGTTTTCCTTTGGTCTGCTCCAAACTTTAACATCAAACGCTCGGGTCAGCAACCCTCCTCTTCCCCCTCCCATCAACCCCCCTCCTCTGTGTCTCTGTGACCTGGGGAGTCTAGCACAGGAGTGTCCAGCAGATAGAGTGTGGGTAAGTAAGATTAGACGTACTGACGCCCCTACACACACACACACACGTAACAGAGACAAGAGAGGGAACGATGACAATGTTTGTGCTTCATGGAGCTGCAGCTGGTTCAGACGATTGTTTCATCATTACTCTGTAACTATGTTTGACACACACACTGCTATTTTTATCCTAGAGTCAGACCCAAAATCAGCTGGATGACTCACAGGTCACTGTATCCAACACACACACATGTCACACACTCAAACACACAACCAAAGGGTTTTCAAAGAGATGCAACATGGTTTAGAAAAAGTGTCTCGCACGTGTCCTCTGCCTAAGTAATAAAGAGACTGTATAGAGCGCCACAGGAGTGAGTCCTATAACCAGGAAGTAAGTTAGCATTTGAGCGCCATGGGGTCTAACGTCTAAAAGTCAACGGGGATTTTGAATGGGTTTGTGGTTAGACGCCTGAAATAAGGTCTGTGGTTAACACAAGCTTAAGAGATGTTGGTGTTTTGTTAGACCACATAAACTACGTTTATTGTGAATTTTGAAGTTTTTACACGTCTTTAAAAAGGCGGTTGCAAACAAGTGGCTAAATGTCACTACAGTGGTTGTCGGGGACATTAAACGTCATCACGCCGGACACAGAGGGCGGGAATTTATTAAGCTACGCAGATTAGTTTATCATAACGGTAGTGACGTCACAATCATCCGACTGTGGTGTAGTTAGCTTTAGCATAACGTTAGCTTTTTACTTCTGTCGGCCACATTAACACTTCAAACATCATAAAAATGATGTTCATCAGTGAAGATTATCCTGATGAACAAAACGCCTACGCTTCAGAAACATGTGTTTAACACAGAGATTATTTTCTGCAATGTTCAAAATCCAATGAAAACATCCCATAGGAGAATTCTGGTTAGACCCCATGGAGATGCTACTTCTGGGTTGGCCTACAAAAATACGTCATTTGGTTTGTTCTCTATATGGCTGCGTCTGTTGCTATGGTGTGTGTGTGTGTGTGTGTGTGTGTGTGTGTGTGTGTGTGTGTGTGTGTGTGTGTGTGTGTGTGTGTGTGTGTGTGTGTGTGTGTCATGTACCTCTCAGGCAGACGCTGAACAGCTGCATGTGGTTTGTGTATATGACAGCAGCTGGCCCCTCTCACTTCTCCTGTGTGGACTCATGGTGAGCTCTCCTCCCCGTCCACCAGCTATCAAAGCACTGACCAAATGACAACCACACACACACACACACACACACACACACACACACACACATTCACCACACATACTACTTCTTTTGTGTCTCAGTCTAAGAGGAGCCAGATGCGAAGTAGCACATGCACATGGTTGTGTTACCCAAACTGGCTTGTGTGTGTGTGTTTAGTGTCTTTTTACCTTGTGTGTGTGTGTGTGTCTGATCCTTTGTCTTTGTAGATGTTCTTTGTCCCTGGGTGTGTCAGAATAGTGTACTGATCATGAGCATGTGAGCCATGTGTCTCCAGGTTACAGGGCTTGTTTCGTCTAAAGTCTATTTTATCTTGGCATGCTGACTCAGCTGATCTGGAGCAGTTCATAGGGTGTGTGTGTGTGTGTGTGTGTGCTTTCTGGGCTCAGATTCACAACCCATTCAGCCAACAAGTCTGTGAAATACAGCACGTGTGTGTACTGTGATACCATTTAACACAAGTCATTACAGTCTTTGTTGGCAGAGGTATCCTAGAGAAGTATGTGCTGTATACATGGCCTTTCTATAGGAAGACTGAAAGGGTGTGTGTGTGCGTGTGTGTGTGTGTATGTGCTCGTGTGTTTGTAATAATGTATTGACCTTGTCTCTCTTTGACGTTTCCCAGCAGGTTGATGAATAAATGAAGGTGTGACGCCTCCCTTACAAGCCTGTGTCTGCTACTAGAAAGACAGAGTGACACTGCGCACACACACACACACACACACACACACACACACACACAAAGCCATATTTGCTCTGTGGAATAATGTTGGTTCACTGTGACATTCTGACCCAGGATTCTGCCTCGTCTGTGTCTCTGCATTCATATAGATTTCTGGAAATGTAACGTCCAGACACCCCCCGGTGGTAGAATGAACTTCCAAACTCCATGTGATCTGCAGAGTCCCTCTGCACCTTTAAGAAAAAGCTAAAGACCCAGTTCTTTCATGAATACCTACTAACTTAATGATGATGGTCTCCATATTATTGATGATGATGGTAATGACGATGTTTTTTGTTTGATAACGACGACTTATAAGATGGTTTCTATACTGATTAGAGCTCTCAAGAACTGCCCTCAATGTTGTGCTTTGCCTCTGGTCACTTCCTGTCAGCACCTGTGTGTCCAATCAGACTCAAAGCTGATCGTTTGCTCATACTGACATTGTTCCCTTTTTTCTAGATCCTTGCTTGTGTTGTACTTACTCTCTGATGTACGTCGCTTTGGATAAAAGCGTCTGCTAAGTGAATTGTAGAATTGTAGAATTGTGGTTGATGTCGCCCCTTGAGCACCAGCATGAAACGAAAAAAACTCAAGCTGCATTGTTGTGCTAGCATGCTAATGCTAGCGCTCTTTATTTTGCATCCAATTTTTCTAAACCATAGTTCAATCAGGAGAGACAAGTGAATTAAGAAAATTATTTATTACAATGGATAACATGGAAAATTGACTTGAAATACTTTGGCACCTGGATTCTATGGGAGGGAGTTGATGTGTTTGGAGAATGACAATTCTGAGTGTTGACAAAATAAATCCCCCCCTTGGAGTCCAGACACTGGTGGTGGTGAAGCTGCTGACTTGATGAGAGCGGATCGGGGAAGAATTGATGGATGATGATTCTGTAAAGACGACGGTGATGGGGAGGTGGAGGGGCGCACAAAATATAGGTTGACGATGAGGGAGGAACGCCATGCCATTGGTTAGATAAGTACTGCCGAAGAGACAGCTGATTATCCAATGACAGCCCCAGAAACTGACAGCTTGACAACGGAAAAGTGAGCGCACAAAATGGATGAATGAGTGATAGACCCGATCATGAAGGTCTTCACATAGTCTTCCTGACAGAACTTACGCTACAGCTTCATTAGAACATATTTTTAAATCGTGCTCACTGTCACAGCATGATAAACATTTTAGCAGGTAAAGAATCATGTAATGGAGTTCAAAAGATTAAAACAACTACCACTACAATCTGTCATTATTCGTCCCTGTATCTCCATCCATCCAAAAAGGAGTCAGCCCTCTGTATCACAACAAAGACAACAAGACAGAGCTGAAGTTTAGAAATGTAAGTACACACATACACACACATTTACAAGGAGTGTGTAACACATGCTGCAGCTTTTGAACCCAAATAACCCAGATTTGTTATTTTCCTTCTCAGCTGATTTAGTTTTTTTTTTTGCGTCATTTGAGTCGTCTCTTTCAAACAAATTTCATGCATTCCGTTATTTAATAATTATGATAAAAAAGCAGAAGTTGCTCATCAGCATCCATATATCTGTATGATCAAATAACTGGCCATAATAAATGACAAAACTGACAAATACACCACACAAGGTGTTTTTTCTGTAATGTTCAAAAGCAAGCACACCTTTTTTTAATTTTAATTCCATGTTTGTCTAATTAAATAAAAATAATACATTACACTGAACATTTCACGAACATATTTGTGTCTTTTCCATAAAGACTTAGTACTTAGTGTTTACTAAAACATTCTCATTTATTTGCTTCCATATTGGCTCAGACACATTCTTCTTGATACTTGATCATTTATTTGTCTGGTCATTGATTGGTAAAGTGTTTTTTTCTCCTTTGTCTGCATTATTTGATTCTCAGGACCTGGACCATGAGTAAAGTCAGAGCTCTCATTAAGACAGACATAACTCATAATAATGTCATCTGTGAAATGAGCTGTGGCCTCATTAGGGAAGCTTCAATCAAAAGGTGGTAGGTTACTCTTGTTCTGCTCATAGCACCTAATCATACCAATGTATTAAATAACTTTCATCCCAACAAAGAAATGTAAAGTTAAACTTGTGCTTCATCCATTTGACTTTGACCTATAGTTGACCTAAACACAGAGAGAGAGAGAGAGAGAGAGAGACGAACAAACAGTGTGTCATGTCTCAATGTTGGGGGTTCGATCCCTAGCTTCTCTGGTCACACCCTCTGCAAGTATCCTCGGGCAAGACACAGAACAGTAAAGTTCTCCCGCTGCTGTGTGTGAATGTGTATGTTTGGATTAGTGACCTCTGTCATCAGTGTGTATGTGGTGTGACCTGGTGACGTGTTAAAAGTGTTTTACAAGCTCAAGCCCGTTTAACCACATCACTCTGAGCTGAGCACATTGAGCTCTGACTTGGTACTCGGAGTGATCAGACAGCTACAGTATCTTTAGTGCCACCTGTCCTTGTCTTGCATACACACTGATTTATTTTGTCTGCAGTAAATAGCCTCTTCCTTATTTAAGATTCACATTTTATACAAAGTCTATTTTATCTACTAACTCTGAATGAGTGAGTGAGGAGCAGATCAAAGAGGAAAACATCATGAGAACAAGAGGGAGCAGATAGACGGAGAGACCAAGACTGAGAAGCTGAGTGGGAGATGAGAGGGGGGAGGTAGAGTGAGAAGAGGACTAATTAAAGAAAGTACACTTTTAGTTGGGTGTTGATTCCACAAGGAGAAATGGTCCCAGGTGTGTCAGATGAGGGGTAACAAAGAAACTAGGTCCCCGAACACCATATGTTCTCCATCTTCCCCTTTTTTTTTTTCAGACTTTGCAACAGCTCATTGAAATAAGGCTTTCTGCATCATTCTGTCGGCTATTGAAGTAGTTAGGTGACATGGTTCTGAGTGATTGTGACGTTGTTTTCTTACATTTTTGTCTACATGGAAGGCTCCATAGCTTCCAGATTATGTCCTCCCAATCACAGGTGTTTGTTGGGTATTTCTATCAGCTCTCATAGGGATGTCAGTGTTTCCATTTTTTAATATGTCCTTTGTTCACATAGTTCATTATCTGAAAGAAAATGTATCTATGTATTAGATGGAACTGTAGATTTGTACATCAGGTTTGGTCGCTCAAAGTTCCACACAGCCGGTTGTACCTCCCTACAGTTTAACAAGTACAGTACAAATCAGATACTGTGTTCTGTTCCTTGACCCCTGCACACCATGAAACAACAAACATAAAATGACATGTCATTTTTAAAAAATAAAAATAAACTCACTCACCCCACCCTCAACCCAGCCCCACTCAAACCACCCCACCTCATCATGGATCTCTCCACCCTGTCATGAAATGCAAGCTGCTCCCACTGTACATTCCACTCAGAGGAATGAGCCAACTCCCTGTAAATTAGAGAGCGAGGGGCTAGTCATTGTTTCAGTCAGCACACAGGAGAGGAGCAGCTTCCAGGTTGTGCTTACGTCGACCAGTAGCACGGAGGGGAAATGCTGCTGCTGTGTCACCAAGTTGGAGTGCCTCAGGGCTCCTGCCCTGGGCCCCTCTTTGGTCCCTTTTTAAAATGTCTTTCTGTTGTGACTGTGTGTATGTGTGTGGGCCCATGTGTGGGCCCTAAGGCTGTTGTCAGGCTGATCACAGGAGCTGTTGTGAGTTAGCCCGGTTGTCTGTGTCTACCTTCATGCTCCTGTTCCCTAAAGTAGGAGAAGGAAAGGAGGGAGACCTGGTAAAGGAAAGAGGGGGGTTATAACAGAGTGAGTGCATTCCTCTACAAGCACAAAACACATCCAACTGGAAACTGCAAGCCCATCACACACACACACACACACACACACACACACACACACACACACACACACACACACACACACACACACACACACACACACACACACACACACACACACACACACACACACACACACACACACACACACACACACACACACACACACACACACACACACACACACACACACACACACACACACACACACACACACACACACACACACACACACACACACACACACACACACACACACACACACACACACACACACACACACACACACACACACACACACACACACACACACACACACACACACACACACACACACACACACACACACACACACACACACACACACACACACACACACACACACACACACACACACACACACACACACACACACACACACACACACACACACACACACACACACACACACACACACACACACACACACACCTTCATGACCCTTAAGATTTAACGGTGGTTAATGGTGGATGATGGAATATTTAAGCATTTACTTGAAATGATTGCTTGGTTTTTAGGCAACACCAGTTTTCACATCAGTTACAACCAAGATTTAAGGATGTGCAGGATGTAATGCCATTTCATTTTCCTTTATTAAAATGCTCAGGTTTTCGATCATTGATCAGATTGTGATGAGGCATTATATAGGTCTGTATTCTGGCAGTTTTGAAAATTGATACATGAAGAAAGTTCATCAAATGAATGATTCAAATCAACACCAGGGGGTATTCCATCAACAGCTAAAGAAGCTGGGCTGAAACTAACTCCATGAGCCTTAAGCCACTACAAGAAGCCTTATCTAATAAAGGCTGACTCAAGACAGGCTATGGCGTCGCTTGGTACACACACCTGGGGTCTATAAGAAGCCCAAAAGAATGGATGAACAAAAAGACGATCAAATGAGTCACAGAGAGGGGGAACGTTAGAGTGCCTTTTTATCAACGGCTGAACTCAGGTGACCCAGGTTGGACACCAAGGATCTAATTAATATCAGAAGTATGTTTAAAATAGTGTTGCAGGCCAACCTGAAACAACTCACCCCCCAGCTCACACTCACTGCAAGCTATGCACGCTAGCATAAGCTAACCGCCAGTGTTTGGCATTCCTCCTACAGAAAGCAGGCAAACTCTGATTCCACTGGTACATATAACACAGGGTTCACCCTTGATTATGTTTTCTCTTATTTGCCACTACGTCAACTCTGTCATTGGCTGGAGGAAACACTGCAGCTCACCGCCCAGACACATCCTGTATGAACCAAGACAAAAAGAACATCAATATACAGTCAGAGGACAGGCTCTCTGCAGACGATGTCATCACCACACATGTATGGAGGCCCAAAAGTGATGATTGAGCAGCAAAACTTTTATAAAGTCGACATTTTATATTTTAGGAAAACGCTACTGAATCTCTAGATTTAAGCAAACAAATGAAATCTAAAATACCTCTTCCACAGTGGTACGTAGATAGGTTATGTCTATTTTATTGTCGAAATATTTCTCAAAATGTTTAATAAATAAAAGGACATGCCATGGTTGGCAGGAAGAATAGTGGCAATAGTCTACCTGTAGGTAATAGTTTCTACCTGTCAGACATTCTTTAATGGCTAAACTAAGCTTGACAGTTTGCCTGGTCCAGAGCAGACTTGTTCACCAGCATATGTTGCTATGGTAACTCAGCAGGGATTCATATAAGCCACAGTGATGGAACGGAAGTACCAGTTAAACCAGGCTTTCTTTAATCCTAATGGAATACCTCTCAGTGCCTTTCCATCCGTTATTTACGGTTTTTATATTTAATGCTGTATCTACCAAGTAATGGAACAAGATCCCTATAAAAACAACTTGAGCCCTGTGTATAGTGTTCAACATAATGTTACTGGATGGTGTTTATAAAGAGGTTATCCTGTGTACCACTGTGTTCTTGTAAACAAACTGCATGTTTGGGGCTTAGCTCCTCCTGTCCTACTTAACTGCTGGATAAACACGCTCTTAATTACCATGATGTCTGATATTGCACTGTCTTACATCATGCTTTATCTTGTTTATATATTTCCATTGGCCGTATGTTGTTTGTGCGTGTCTTATGGTTGTTGTTGTTTTTGTGTTTGGTCAGTACATTGGATTCTGTGTGTTTGTAAGTGTGTGGCATTTTCATATGTACAGGGAAAATTACATCAGATACTGAAATCCTCTACATTTTCTGAAATATTGTCTCTGATTTTAGTGATACATATTTGCTCAAATGTTGATGTTGATGATAGATTATAATAGATAAGACATTTTGCCTCTATTAGTTGAAGTTTGTTATATATTATTATTACTCTCTAGTCTACAATCTCAACATCGCACTATAAGTAAGGAAATTTGTGTTTGGTAGATTATTTCTTTGTTGTAAGAATGCTTCTTGGCAATAAATCTTATACCGTTGGACAGCCTGTTCATTTATTTTTTTAAATGGTGCCACATTTGTAAGGAACATGCATTTGTGGGATGGGCAGCAGAGCTAAGTATGTATGTAATCTTCTCTGCCAATGCCAAACAGCTTATTCTGCTGATGTTGATATTTTAAAAGCTCCAATTAATGTTTTGTAACTTTATGCTTTTCAGGTGCAGGCAACATCTGGCCCAACCTGATGTCAGCACACATCCAGAATGTGCTCAGCTCTGGCAGGTGAGTGGAACAAGTATTTGTGTGTATTTCTACCATAATAGATTATCGATGCACTTCTGAGTTGGTCGGCCACAGCAGACAGTGGAAATGGGCCTGGACTCCCCTGAGGAAACAAGATATCTCCAACACTCACACAAACACACAAAGCTAACACACACCTACAGTAGCAACACATAATGGCACAATCTCACTTCACAGTAAAAGACCTCTCGTGTGCAGGACTTTGAAGCACATTTTGCAGACTCACAAACACTCTTGCACAATTAGACACACCGCACACCTGCTGGGGTCCTTAGAGAAAAGTGAGCTCCATTCTGCTTGTATCTGAAAATAAGAAGAGTGGAGACTGTTAGGAGAGAGAGGAGGAGGGATTAAAGGAGAGGAGGTAGAGAAGGCGGAGGAGGAGGAGAGAGAGGGAGACGGGCAGGGGGAAAGAGGACAAAGAAAGAGACCATCTTAAGAGGAAGAAGAGCAGAGTGATTGCCAACTCTACATGCTCCCAGCTCTCTTCTCTTCTCTTCTCCCACTCTCCTTTGTGAACAGATGGGTGAAGGTATCAGTTTGTGATGAAAGCCAAAACAGAAAACGGGACAGACACATAAAGTACATACACACCAGCAGTAACACATGGTTTTACACTCTCACTCCAGCAGACACATACAATGCTTTGCACCTCTTGTCTCTGTCTCACATACAATGCTTTGCACCTCTTGTCTCTGTCTCCACACTCTTCCCTATAATCTTATGTATGTGTGTTAGACAGGTCAGGCAGCTTCTACAGCCTCATAGAATGGTCCTTACACTAACAGCGCAGACTCAGGGATGCTGATGTCTTCCTCTGGACAGAGCGACAGACAGGGAGACTCCAGGCAGATGTTTAATCAGATGAATAGTGGGAAGAAAGAGATAAGAGAGGATGAAGAAGAGGAGGGATGAAAGGGAGAGAGAAAAGAATGCATCAAACCTGGGAGCCCGGTGGGGTTTAGCTCGCAGAGAGTGGAAGGCAAATGGAGGCATGGTGGAGAATTCAAATGTCTTGATGTCAGTGGGTTCACTGGCAATCTGTGATATTTCCATCACACATCACAATTTGCAGTCCTTCTCCTGCCCGACATGATGAAATTTGGTGCTTCAATTTTACATCTACAGGAGCTTACAGCGGTGACTTTTCTCTGTTCAATAGACTCAGAATGGGTTTAGGGGGTTTGCATTCAAATTTCACAGCAAAAATCCTCAACTTTCTTCTGGTCATGATAATTCTACTACTTCAGCATGGAAGTGTCTCTATCTTCCAGAGAGAGTTCTAAACATGAAGCAGCAAATCGGATGAAAAGACCACTAAGTCAATCACCCAAATTTGTGCTGAGGACGTCCTGGGTAAGAACTTCATTGTTGAATCATACTTTTGTTACGAGCTAGCACCGGCTACACATATAACACAACAAAACTAGCCCTAACCTGAAGTGTGACAGAGAAGTCAAGAGATGACAGGTACGGAAAGGACTAATTCTCACACAGGGAAAACATAAGGTTAGGTCAGCTCACCTGTACGCGGGCCTGCTGGGGCACCGGCGGCCTGATCGCACCGGACGGCTTTTAGAGCGACGAGCCTAAGCTTCGTGTATGAGTTCAGTTTGATTTGTTGGTGTTGGATCACATAAGATACGGCTGGTTTCTAAAACAAGTTCATGGGAGTGGGTCCTCGGTTAGGTCCGACAACTTCCAAGTCAGCGTCCATACGGGTCCTCCGTCAGCTGCCACTTCACCTGTCTTATTACGTCATTTAAAGCGACAGAGCACCGCTCTGAGCGCACCTCAGGAATGGTGCGTTCAAGACTATCGGACAATCCAGTAAACATATAACATGATAACTAATATTATACTAAGTGGGCGTCGTCTCTCAACCAGAAGGTTGAGGGTTCGATCCCCAGTTCCTGCAGCAACATGTCCGATGTGTCCTTGGGCAAGACACTTAAACCTGAATTGCTCCGGCTGCTTCAGTGGTGGTGTATGAATGTGATTAGTTACTTCTGATGATACTACATAGTGATCATCACTACCATCAGTGTGTGAATGTGTAGGTGTGACCTGCAGTGTAAACACACTTTGAGTAGTCAGAAGACTAGAAAAGCGCTTCATAAGCTCAAGTCCATTTACCATACTGAGTGTATTTTCAAAACCAGTTAAAAATTTAAAAAAAAGAAAAATTGGAATGGATTTTTTTATAAATAATGAAACATTCCAGTATTTTTGCACCATAACTCATTTGTACTTACAGACTATGTTTCATGTCATCATCAGGAAAAACTAACATTACCTTGTTTATGTTTCTTTGTGTTCATGCTGGTTGTTCCTCTCGTCCATCAGTTAAAAGCCAGACTTGTGTAGCTTAAGCCTCCTGGCTGACAGTTTCAAAAGCCGCCCTGCCTAGCCATGTCACGTATGAATAACTCTTATTATCATCATAACGGCTCTCTGTACAGTGTGTGTGCCAATAAAGAATAGACCAAATTAGATCAGGCATGTTTATTTCTGCTAGTGTTTTTTAATGACTGTGTATGTGACATCCTGGGTTTTTGCAACCAGCCTCAAGTGGACACTAGAGGAACTGTAGGTTTTTGCATTTTGGAAATACAGGTTAATGCTTCACTGTGAAACATTTCCATCTTCAAATACATATTAAACACATTTCTTACAAACTAGTGTACATTTATCTTTTATCTTCATGCTGAGGCATCAACAGCAAAAGGGAACATTTAACATTAAATGGCAATTAATCAGACCCCCACCCCCACCCCCTTAGCCTAACTGAACTTGAGTATATCTTTTGAAAAGAGAAAGAGAGAGAGTGGGAAATTAGGTAAATTATCCACAGTAGCACAAGGAAAGCCTGTTCTCAGTCTCCCTCTTTACGTTTTCTACATCTTCTCTCTCTTCTCCTCTGTGCTCCTTTCAGACTATAAATCTTGTTTTCTGCCTTTATCTCTGCTTCCTTCTCCGTCTGCAGTCCATCCACAAGGATAGAAACGGAGAGAGAGAAAGTGTGTGTGTGTGTGTGTGTGTGTGTGTGTGTGTGTGTGTGTGTGTGAAAGAGAGATGTCAGAAAATGGAAGAAATGCTAGAGGGGAAAGGAGGGATGAAGAAGGGGAGGTGTAAAGGGAATCATTGATAACAGAACAGGACAAACAATGTGTGTGTTGTTTCCAATCTTCAGGGTATTTTCTCTTATTCTCGTATTTATATCACATTTTATTAAAAGATAAATGTTTAAATACACAAAAGCAGCCCACACTTTTGGAATGTTTTCCCTTTGAAGTCAATGATATGGAAACTGGTGGGAAAATGGAGCATAACTTAACCGGCCAATCCCTGTATGAGAAGTGATTTTTGACAATCTCAAAATGGCACGGGGAGATAAAAAGTGATTTCACAGATTTGGTCAACTTGTGTGGATAAAATGTCAGAGCAACCTGTAAATACTGCTGAAGTTTCTATCAAGCATATCTGACCAAGGGTTGTTTATGTTTCCAGTGTTTGAAGACATACTTCTAAAACCCAGTAAACCCAGTCCGTCCTGCTGATCCAGTGCTGCTGGCTCTTATATAACAGAACTGATTACAACAGCAAGGCTAACCTGCAGTGCACTTACTGACACACATTCTTTCAGTGTTTCACTATCTCTTTATCCTCACTTGTTTCCTCTCATCTAAATCTCAGTTATTTCTATATTGTCAATTAAACACTCTCTTAAACTCTTTGTTTCCCTCCGTCCTGCTCATTATCTGCTGCTGCTTCCTCTCTGCTCGCTCTCTTTATCTGTGTCACTTTGGCCGCATTCCAAAATTCCAAGCTCCTGCTCGTTCTCTCTATGCTTCTACCTCTTTTTCCTTTCTTTTACACTGTCCTCTCTATCACTTGCTATCTATCTGCTTGCCAACTCAGTCTCTCTTTCTCTATCTCCGTCTGAGCTCAAGCTCAAATAATCCAAATAACATTGCATAATAGCTGTGGGCCAAATCAGCAAAGTGATAAATCAATACAGCGAGAGGATTATGTAATGTGCCACCATATCAGCTGGCCTTCTCTCCACCTCCTCCCCCCTCCCTCCCTATGGATGTTTCCTTCTCTTCTCTTCACTCTCTGGCTGAGTGTTTTACGTTCCTTTATTTGCTTTGTTCCCTCATTGTCAAATACTTAGTGCTCACTCACACTATATGCAATCTGTACTGTGAACATGCTACTTTGACCCCGCCAAGTCCAATGTGTTTGACTATTGTGAGTGCTGCCTTGGTCCTGGCACACTTTGAAGAGGTAGTCTCGGGCATGGTGTGATGCTTATGCATGAGCATCAGCACGAGTACACAATGTGGTGTATAGCCTAAATCAATTTTTTCTCTTGTCAATCACAATAGTGCCAAAGGGTTCACATTGGTCTGATGCCGAGGTCAAGTGTTATTCTCAATGTAGGCAGACGTAAATATTCAGTCAGCTGGACAGTCAGAGATAGTTTTGAGGTGAAGAAACTTTATATCAATTGACATACAGGTTAATTCTTTCATACTTGAAATCTTGGGGAGCTGGTTTCCTTGAATGTTTTTAAAGGTCGTCTTAATGATCTGGAGGCAGAAATATCTGACTGTAGATGTTTTAGCTAACTCGTATTGCCCTTTTTGATCACTTTGTTGCTCATGACTTCTGACAGATTCTGATGAATGGTTCTTTTTGTGATTCCTGTATTTTATGTGTTTTATGTCTGAAACCCTGTAATTGTGCTGCTGCCTGTCTTGGCCAGGATGCTCTTGTAAAAGAGATTTTTAATCTCAATGAGACTTTTTCCTGGTTAAATAAATAAAATAAAAATTCGGAGCACAACTTCCTGTTATCAAACTATAAGTATTAGCTGTGAGAGGTGGTTATCCTGGTGTTTCAAATGACATTCTCCTTCACTGAAGCACTGGCTTCAGGCTGGTTCTAGTGTCATTTACTGTTTTCACATCAGAATGCTCCTGAAACACTCAGTATCCAGGAGGAGGTGCATGTGTGAACACAAACAGACAAATTATTCACTCAGACTTCACCTGGAGTTTCTCCTCCAGACCCCTGGTATTCTTTCCACAGCGAGTGGGCTGATGTGAGAACGCAGCAGGATATTCTCTGGAGAATTCAGCTCGAGCCAATGGGAGGGGGCGTTACGTTTATATCCTGTGACGCTGCATGGTTTAAAGACTGTCTGCACGCTTGTAATTAAACGGCTGCATTCTGTTTTTTGTTTGTCAGTATGTTGTTCTCCTCTCTTTTGTGGATGTTGTCATTCCATTGGATTACACATAGCATTGATATAAAGACAAATATTCTCATTATAACGTCGTGTAGCGGACTCTGTTGCTGTTGATATTATCTGGAATGCATATGTGAAAACGGCTAATGAGTGAAAAGCTCACTTCCCCTTCTCGTTCCTCGTATCCTATGGTACAAAGTCTGTGTAATATTTTATTTATCAGGTAAATGAACAGAGCAGGTCACTGTCAAAAGCATTCAAAGCAAGTGGGGATGTTGATGACATTCATAACAAGGCATATAGTGTATTTATCTCATACTCTGAAGTGCTTCATGTCTATTTGTCTTCTCTTTTGTTGATTAAAGGGATACATTTAATTACATGTAGTATTCATATCAATGATAGGGTTAGGGTTGCTGAGGCGGACAATCTCATGTGTTAGAAATGAAGAAACCTTCTTCTGACAGAGTTTTGATTGTTGTCAGAAGTGTGTGTGAGATAACAGCTTGAGGTTCAATGCTGAAGACTAGTGATTGTTCACTTAAAAGTTTGAATCTCAGGTTTTAGGCTAATGTTTATATGTTTCTCCTTCAAGTCTGTGAAAGTAGAGGGTTGTTTATGATTTACTTATGAGTGTATGTTACTTTATAATTATTTAATGAAATGACCTAAGTAAACCCTCTTTTGTGTTTCATTATTTAACTTGGATGTTTGGTGCTGGCCAATCTCTAGTGACAGCAGATGTCCATTCTTGCTCAACCAACACCAAACTAAAGAATACACAGTTTAACCAGTGAGCAGTACACAGTATGTCAGCATAGTGCTTTTCTATTCTTCTAATCTAGACTACTCACATTTAGTCATTCACACAACCTTTACAGACTGAGGGCAGGGGATGCTATGTTAGGTGAACATCTGTATTGACCAAATCCCATTCAGGCGCAGACACACATTAAGGGTTTAGTGTCTTGCCCACAGACACTTCAACAGGTGATGCAGGAGCTGGGGATTGAAACCCTGACCCTCCAGTTGAAAGACAACAGACCCTACCACTGAGTCACAGCAGACCTAAGTGTAGATCACAGTCTGGTTCAGGACTTTGTAACGAGGCCTCAGGACTTTAGATAAATACTTGAAGACGGGGTCGTCTACTACTGCATATGTGAGCAAAGCCTCAAAAATGTATTAGCTTTGGTCATTTCTACATCCCTCTGCTTTCACAATCAGTGGTTCTTTATGAGAAGAGAGAACATTCATTAGCATGTTGGATACTAAGAACATGAAACATCCTCATGTGATTTATTTGATGAAGCAGGCAGTATTCTAGCTCCGCTGTGTCATTACTCTTCTTCCTCTGATTTTTTTTTGTTTGACTCTGCTTCTACTTCTGCATTTCTTCTTCTGCTGTTTACCATCAGTTTGCAAACAGCATTGGAAAGTGACACCTGGATTGGGGTGTGGAGATTACTACAGTATGTGTGACTGTCTTTTTCTCCACTCAGACATATTCGTTTCATGACTGCATGAACAAATCATGACGTCTGAATACAAATACCATTACAGTCCAAACTTAAGAAGTCACTAGCAGTGTCTATGCCATTGACTAAACTATTGGTGTTAATAGAAAATGATCAGAGTGAATCTGTTCTCAGAGGACTGGAATCAGTAAATTTGTACTATGATCTGGAGATGGCCCAGTTTTCAAAGTTATGAACTGGTTTGATGAGGTTAAGCATCTTATCCTGCATACCCTGTTCAGCGTCTTAAATCTTGTGAGACTTTGAGTTTCGACCTTTGACCTCTCAGAGAATAATGTGAGCTCAGGGGGCTGTCCAGTTAGCGAAAGTTAGCTCACAAGAAGGAAACACTAACGTCCGAGATTTCTCCAGCGATCCACAGTTCACTGTAAAAAATAATTTGGTACAACGACAGACTGAAGAATCTCAGCTGTTGATCTGGCAAAGTGAAACCTGTGCTAAAGGATGTTAATGCTAGCAAGCGGTAGCCCATGCAGACCTGAATATTAACACTTAATAACACTTTCTCTGGCCACAACAATCCAAAGTCACAGTGTTTATAGGTCAATGTATGGCTAAGGTTTACAACCTCACAATGTTGTTGGGATTGATGGCGTTTGTGACATGTATATTTACACACTCGAGTAACTAGATGACAAATACTGTACCTCATTTTCACAAGAGGGAAATATAAGAACGAAATTTAAAAACAAAATTGAACAACAACAGAGCCAGTTTCTAACACAACGGATGCATGATTGTCACATGGATTTGATATGAGACAATCATAGAGAAATTATGAAAGAGAAAAATCATGTCTCAAAGTGTTTTTTCAGTATTTCATTCCTTATAGTTAAATTGGATTAAAGGGGACATTTTATGAATAATCCACTTCTACAGTGTTTCTGAACATATATTTGGGTAACCTGAGTGTCTACTGACCCACAAAATGTGAAATAAACCCATCCAGTCCTTTGTTTGTGGTCTGCATAAGTCTTACAACACAGAGAAAAATTAGTTTGAAGGTGGAAGGTTTCAAATTTGGTTTCAAATTTGCTCTCCTTGTGATGTCACAGAGGGATTCTGTTAAAAAAAATTCCCTCCCCTCCCCTGGTATCTGCAACCATGGACTCCACCCCCAGCCTACAACAAAACTTTTACACAGGTCCGCCATTTTTATTCTCTCTACAGAGGAGTGATGTCTATGGGGAAAACTCAGGGGGGGGGGGGTCATTACATTTAAAGAGACACACACCAAAACGGAGCGTTCTGAGAGAGCTGGTTTATACAGGCTCACAAACCTCCTCTGGTGCTTGATTTATGTTATATTTTGACCAAAGCACAGCACAGATGTTTCATTTAGACCACAGGGGACTGTTTGAAAAGGTGGAGAAGTAAATGTTTCCCTCTATCAGGATTAAAGTACTTTGTCTTAAGGGCCTTACAACTTCCACAAAGTGAGATGTACAGAAGAGCTTCACTTTATGTATTGGTAACTAAATGTATTTATTTCCCCCTTTTTTTTGCTAAAAGATACTTTAAAGGTTCTGTGTGTAACTTTTGACATGTATAAATAGTTTTTTATCGCCCATTAATAAGCGAATGGTTAACTGATGTGAAAAAGTAGATGTTCACTGTCTATCTGTGTTGCCTGTATAACATTTTTACTCGGGTCGGTAGGATGGAGAATTAATCTAATATGGAATCTCAGATGTGTATGACCACTTACCTCCTCTGTAAACATTAGGCCGGTAAATATCCAGTGTTTCACTGCTGATGATGAAAGAGCATGCGAGGGAGAGCGAGCAACAGGTTACTGGTGCAGTTCGCCTAACGGCCATGCGGTGTCGCTACAAACGCAGTATTTTTGAAAGTTACATATAGCTCCTTTAAGAATAGCAAAGCTAGTAATTAGTCTTGTATGGAAACTTCTCAGTTTTGACCTCATGTTTGTGTCTTCTCTGTTACCTTCCTGGTCATGTTACTTTAAGGCTCCTGGTGCCGTCGCTGCTTTATGTAGGGATTGGGGGGGGGGGGGGGGGGTGCAGGGGGGGGCAGTCTATAGGAGTCAGCAAGTGCAGAAAGAGTGCCTATATTTCCTCTAGCCTAGTCAGAGAGTGCAGCAGCTCCATGCTGTATTTTCCATACTGTAACCCCCCCCCCCCCGGTTCTCCCCAAGCTTTCCAACTTACTCTTTCTCTGCACTATGGAATTACATCTTCCTGCACATGGCCGGCACTCAAGAAGGCATTATGTGTGTGTGTGTGTGTGTGTGTGTGTTTGTGTGTGTGTGTTGTGTGTGTGTGTGTGTGTGTGTGTGTGTGTGTGTGTGTGTGTGTGTGTGTGTGTGTGTGTGTGTGTGTGTGTGTGTGTGTGTGTGTGTGTAACATCTTTTAGTGAAGAAAAGGAAACATGCATTTTTGCGTATGCTTGTGTGAGTGTATGTGGAACATGCTAACAAGTGGGCACTTCTTGTTCCACTACTGCAGTCTCAAAATTTGTGGAACACAGAGATTATAATGTGTCACACATTCAGCAAATGCAATCAAAAGATTATTAGTCAGGAAATGTTGTTATTGTCTTTCTAAAAGTCAATTGGAATATCCTTTTAGATTTCTTTATTTTTTTTTTAGTTATATCCATCTGAAATGTTATTTCTTTGTTTCATCAAATCATTTCCTAAAGAAGCAGCTAGTCAGAAACAAAATCAACACTTTCAAAAAGGAAAGAAATCCAAGAAGCATTTATAAATTACCTGTTAGCCAACCCACTTCTTGGTTTAACTTTGAGTAATTGTACTTGCAGTAGTTTTTTTTTTTGTTTTTTTTTGCAAATAGGAATTTTTACAGTTCAGCTGCACTCGCTTTGCACGTTCAAATAAAGAGATCTATCTTACCTGTTACAACACATCTAATGGACTAGCTATGACTTGTAGAATCATTATCATGTTTTCATCACAACAGATGTCATAATGAATATGTGAAACTAGAAAAAGAACACCTCAGACGTAATGAATTTGAATAACTGAGGATCTAAAACGTGGGGGGAAAGTTAACTACACCAATCTAACATCTGGTAATATAATCAAATCATTTCAATTAGATCAATCCAGTAAAACATTAAATGAATGTAAACACAAGTCAAATGCACAAAAATAGTTTTAGTGATCATGTTCTAGATACATGGAAGCCATTGTTCTCATCATGCCACAGGAAGGCTGCTTTTAATATAAACCCTTATGGCTGCCTTCACACATCCGTTGGTGCAAAGATGTTGTTGTTAAAAAATACACATCTGCATGATATCACATGCTGCCGACTCTTATAACCCCCCGATCGAAGGTAATCTGCATCTGAAATGGATTTGCTTTTAATCATCAGTATGTGTACTGTCTCAATCAGGCTAACATCACTCTAATGAAGAAGAGAAATGGAGGTAGAGAGTGAACACACTGGCTCCTTCTGCTCTCCAATCCCATCTGTTTGACACACAGAGGCAGGGAGGGGAATGATGGAAGGGAGGGAGGGGGGGAGGGAAGAGGGAGAGCTAGTAGACGAATGAGAACGAGGCCAGATCAGGCTGAGGGAGGGTTGTGTGTGTGTGTGTGTGTGTGTGTGTGTGTGTGTGTGTGTGTGGGTGGGGGGTTAGGGGGAGGTGCTGTTTAGGGAAAGGCAGGGATTGAAAAAAATGAGAGAGAGGCAGGCTGGGGGGTTGGGCTCCGAGCCTATGCATGTGTATGTGAGAGAGAGAGGGAGAGAAAGCAGCAAGCGATGTGTGTTGTGTGTGTTTGTGCGTATGTGTGTGCTCGCTCTGTTCCTTTCCTTTCTTTGTTTGACTACTGAGAGAAAAGAAAAAAAAAAGCGAGACAGAATATAGAGGCATAGAGAGAGGGTGAGGAAGAGAAACACAGACAAGAAGAAGAGGATCTCAAACGAGTCACAATTTTAGAGAGCAAGACAAAGGATTCCTATTCTGGTCTAATTCTTTATTTTCCCCTTCAGATTGTCAAATTAGAAAAATATAAACCGACAACAACAACAAACCTGCTGAATGCTTTTGACAACACTGTTACATTCAGGAGCAGTGTGTGTTTTGTGTGCTGGCTCAGTACGTGTGTGTGTGTGTGTGTGTGTGTGTGTGTGTGTGTGTGTGTGTGTGCTGAGGAGGTGGGGGGAGGCAGCCTGTGAAATTTAAAGGGAAAATACAAGGCACACACACAAAGCTGAGAGCACAGGCAGCCGGGCAAGGAAGCACGAGAGGAAAGGAAGCAGGACTCTGCTGTACTAACAAACCTCCTTTTGGATTTTACTCCACCAAGCCGACCCTGTAGTCCATGTTCTGAGCCCGGCCACACGGTAAGACAAGCTTCCTTTCCACCAGCGCTCAGCGGCTTCACTCTGCAGACAAAGCAGGAGAAAGTTGCTGTGTGTATGTGTGTGTGCAGATGGAGAGCAGCTAAGCTAAGGCTGATGCTAAAAGGCGTGAGGAATGCAGCACAAAGGGAGCTTGTGTGCTCCAGCTGGGGCTGTGTATGTGTCTTTGTGGACGAGCTTAAATGTTTATGTCACGGGGCTTCCCAAACTTCTGCATGTGAAGGATGCCCCAAAAATAGACGAGCACTAGATTACAGAGCTCCTTTCTGCTAAAAGATGTGTTATGTCTTATTGTGTGCTGAAGAGAGAGAAACTCACTCTGAAGTCATTATTCACTGTCTGCTACTGCTTGATATGATAAAAAATGTATTCAATTGAAACCTTTTTAATGTTACTGGGAATAGAAAGTAAGCCTGCCTTAAGGTGTCAGCATGTTTTAAAACAGTAGTTCATTTCAGAGCAGTCAGATTTAAATACCCAGAGCTCCACAGCCAGCTGGAGGAGGAAAAAAAATCACATTTTCTGATTGTCTATCTCTTCTTTTCTCATCACTTTTCACTTCTTTATACCCCATTTCATTTCTTTTCTCACTCTCTCTCTTTGTCATCACCGTCTCCTACCTCCTGCTCTATGCTGAGAGAAATGCCAGTTTGCACAAAAGGTTTCTCTCTTTTCTTTCTCCTCATGGTCCCTTGTTTACTCTCAGCTCAGTATCCGACCCGTGTCTGTGTCTCTCTATTCTCAAATGAAGCGGATTCTATTGAATATGGACCTGGTGACTTTGCTGTCTAAGCATTAAATAGTGATCTCCTTTCCACGCACAGACGCCGGCTCCCATTAGCTTCTTGCACAGTTCAACACACACACCCACTGATCAGTTTTACAGTGTTTGTGGTCTGGGGTCTTTAAGGTCTTCTTGCTCTTGTCAGTAGTCTGTCCTGTGGTCATCTCATTCTGTATGATGTGTGTTACTTATAGAGAGCTGATTGGAGCCGGCGTTCTGTGTGTAGTATGTGTGTGTAGTGTGTGTGTGTGTACCTTCCCTGTGTGAGCGTGTGAGAAACACAACACTTGTGCCAGAGACTGCCTTGATCTCATATTGGTGTCAGTATGTGACTGAATGTTTGTGTGTGTGTGTGTGTGTGTGTGTGTGTGTGTGTTTCTCTGTGTCTGTCCTGATTAAGTTCAAGCCCCCCCCCCGTGTTTGAACCAATACAAATATTCTTTGAATAAAAGCCTCATTATCGTAAATTCATCCCTACTGTACTCGCTCACACACACACACATGTGCACACACACTTCCACCCACAAACAAAATAATGGTGACAATTTCATTTCCTTCTGCTGCCCCCCAAACCCTTTCTGGCCCCCCAAACACAAACCATTTCCTTCTAACTCTCGTCCTGAGAGCGTTCTGTACTTTTTAACATTCCTTTTTCTATCCCTCCACTACTTCCTGTCCAGCTCGCCGGGTAGTGGCGTGCCAGACGCAGTTCACCCGGGGTCGCTCGTCTGCTGTAGGCTGCATCATAGTTGTGTACTCACTACCTGATATAGCCTTTCTGGATTAGTAAATACTGTATACAGAACACAGCAAGCCCTAATGCTCTGCTAATCTGTTTATACTGCTGCTGCAGCCCCCCCTCCCATACAGAGAATATGATAGGACAGGATTTGATCATTTGGGGTTTGGCTGAATGGATTATGTTAGGATGGGTTACTTCGATCTCATGGAATAACTTATTGGTTTGTAATGTGATATCGGATTTAAATGTAGGAATATGAGAAGAATTGACTTTTTGAATGTTTATGTGCTGCCACAACAAATAGTATAGAAGAACTGCCTTGATTATGATTCAGATATTATAAGAGAACACATTTCATTTTGAAGTTTGTAGGTGTTCTTTATGATGAATGATACATATTCATGTGTCCCATTGTCCCATGTGGGCAAGTAAACACAAATATTTTCATTTAGTTATAAAAATATGTGCACATACCAACTGAGGACTTTCTTCTTCGTTGTGACTCTTTCTCCAATCCAGCTGCCCAGCTTGTAAATTTTGAAAGTGAAAAGCCAAATAGGAATATTTGGTTATTTCTAGGGCTGGGCACGTTAACGCGTTATTTTCGCGTTAACTCATTAATTAATTATCGCCGACAATTATTTCATCTCGCATTAACGCAGTTTTTATTATTTATTTTCTTATTGTAAAAGTCTGTTGCTCACTGGCTTTTGTTTTATAAAATTCCATCGTGAGCGAGCCTAGTATCTTACTGCTGCGCATGTCTGCTGCGGCGCTCACAGGAAAGAGGAAACAGTGTTGCCAACTTGGCGACTTTCTCGCTAAATCTGGCGACTTTCCAAACCCCCTTGGCGACTTTTTTTGTCAACAGCTACTAGCGACAAATCTAGCGACTTTTTCTGGTGTTATTGGAGACTTTTTCGGTGTAAGAAACTGACGTGAAAGCACGTATTGCTCTGCAGTTACTGTCCTCAACGAGCAGCGGGTGCTGCCGTGAGCCCCTCCCCCTTCCTAAAGCTCTCACAGGCTGTCAGTGTAGCCTCGCGCAGCAGACCCAGCTGCAGTCAGAGAGGAGAGAGGAGACCCACACCACTCTGCGTCCAGACTGCAACCAATGCAATAAGCTTTAGTTTTTTATTTATTTGCTTTGATTACATTGTTTAAGTTGAGAAGTACATTTACAATAAAAGTGAACTATACACTACTTTTGAATTAATTATTGGATTTTGTGTATAACAATGCAATTAATCGTGAGCTGTGTGTGAACGTGTGTGTTTTGCAGATGCAGAACAAATATGGGGATGTGGTCCATGGTGACAGTTGATTCTGGAGCTGTCTGTAGCAACAAGCCATTTCCTGCACAGAGAGCCATTAGGACCCCACCTAAATCTACCCCCCCTCCCCCCCCCCCCCAAACCCAGCCGTCACGCACCATGTTACTGTGTTCCCTTGCAGATGTGCACACTCACACAAATACACAGTGAGGGGAGGTGGGAGGGGGGTGATTTAATTTGTTTGTGCATGTGTGCTGTTTCCTTCTTTACCCCTCCTGAGCCCCAGGGCAGCCCCCCCCCCCCCCCCCCCCCCCCTCCCCCCCCCCCCCCCAGCTAAAGGCTGAAGACTGTGCATTCATTGGAATGGAGGCTGAGATGACAGGGGGAAGAGGATGATGATGGTGAGGATGATTGAGTGTGCTGCCTGGAGAACACAGAAAGAGGAGAGGGGGAGGGGTGTGCTGCCTGGGAGGAAAGGGGGAGGAGAAGGAGACGAGCAGACAGGCAGGAGAGGAGGTGAGGGGAGGACGGCTGGCTGGCGCCGAGGCTGGGTTGTGTCTGTGGAGAGAGGGTCTGGAACTCAGTTCATGTGCGAGTCGTAATTTGAGACACTTTCAGACTTTGTTTGTTTCCTTGTTTCTCTGATTGAAAGAACAATATTACTTTAAGTCAGATGGTTAAAACTGTGTTTCAGTTCTTAATTACATCATGTCTTTGAGTTGTCTGCCATCATTCTTTATCAAATTTTAATATAAACAATTTTAGACAGGTAAGATCCTTTATGAATATAAATGCTGCTCGAATGTTTTTACACTCTATGATTTTTTCACATATTGAATACTGTATAACCACATGGTCACTTTCTGCTGGCACAACACTTAAACCAATACAATCTCTTTTTAAAAAGGCCATGAAAATCTTTGACAAAAAGCCATTTTCGTTTCACCATTGCACCGTTTTAGATAAACATAATTTACTAAATTTCCATAATTGTGTTCATTTTAAAAATGCATGTTTTATATATAAAATTTTGCACGGACTTGCTCCTCCTCCTTTGAAGGACTTTATAAAGCTGAAGTCTGCCAGTGGGAGACTGTGAGGTCCCATACAGACGCACTACATTCAGACACACTGTTCTGTCAGTCAAAGGAACTAAATATTGGAATATTCTCCCACTCACAATAAGAGACTCACAAACATATGCAACCTTCAAAACACACCTCAAACAGTGGATAAAAGAAAACCAAGTCTGTGACCACCTTTAACCTTTAACCTCTATTATTGTCTTGTGTCACTTGTGCCTTTGTATTTGTATTTTATTTGTAATTTGTCTTTCTCTGTTACCTGCCTAGAGACAACAGATGGAAACTAGCACTTCTGCTATAATCTGGCATTTTTACAGCTGTTCATTAATATGCACTGTCCCTAACAAATAAATAAATAAATATTTAAAAAAATCAAAACCTTCATTTTTAATCTCTCTAACCTGATTGGAGGTACTAAAGTGGCAGACAACAACTATGTACTTTCATCCCTATATATGTTTACCCCTTCATATGCTTATATTGATCTTACTTCTTCTGCACTATTATCTTGTATTATATTATCCTATTTAGCCTTGTACATATTAGTCTTTGCTTATTTGTTTATTTTTGTGTTTATTGTTGGTATTTAATATTATACCTTTGTACAAAGAGAGCACAGTTTGCCAAAGTTAAATTCCTGGTGGTAATAATCCTATCAAACAGACAAACATTTCTTCTGCAGCAGAGGGTTTAATAGACGTTCAGCTGGACATTAAAGTAATTAAATCATAAATGTATCTTCACTCAGATTTTCAAGTTAATAGTTACTATAAAGTATGTTTAAAGCAAACATTTGTTAGATTATGTTGCTGATCATAAGACTGCTTTTTGGGTTTGTCTTTGAAAGTGTTGTTTGTTTTCATACACTCTCTAAATGCACCAACATCATCTGTCCATGTGTATCTGTTGTGTCACATCAGTTCAAAGCTGACTTGCTCTTATACCTAACTGGTGATGCAAAGACAAAGTTTTACATTGGGCAGAAGAAGCCATTTGAAGGACAAAATCTTAGTTTTTATTTTACATTTCTGTGTTGGATCTGATTTTAACTGAGTTGTTCTGAATCTGAGCTGAAGTCAGAAATAGAAGAAATGAGAACTGAAAAAAAAAGGCTGGAGAGGAGGAGATATCTGGGAGAGTAAAAATAGTCATGTTGAGCCATTTTCAATGTACACACACACACACATACACACACATGTGCATGCCCATAAACACACATATATGTAATTAGAGAGAGGATAAATACATTCAACATACAAACGAAATGTTATAGTTTTAAAGCACATCTCGAATGCTCAGAGAAATATTGTAGTTATTCCATTGAGCTCCATGGACTTCAAATGGATCAGCGCCACTGACAGGAGAAGTGAGTGAGATAGTAGAGAGTAAGACTATTCTGCATAGCACTGTGTAAGTCCATACACCTTTGTTCTTACACATTGCTAGTGAGATCTGCTCAGATGGCAGATCAGGGAAGGAACAACTTGGTCCTACATTTCTGCCTGCTTGCGAGACAAGCAGTCCACCTTCACATGGCAGTCTGTAAGTACTAACAGAGACGTGAGTCAGAGAGTCTGGGCAGGTCAGATCAAGATGCTTCCTGACTTCTTTATTTATTATTTGTTGGTCTGTATCAGAGCTGAAATGTGAGAGATACACAAAGAAAACGAGAATATAAACAAAGAAAACAAGGGTTGGAGGTAAGAGGATATCTGTGAGAGTTATCATAAAACACTCAAACGCACACACACACACACACACACACACACACACACACAAAGGGTCACTGCCAGATGTGGAATGCTAAACGTGCATATTGCTTTTTTTACCTGGCATTAACATGATTTTTGGTGTAAGGGATCATAAATGGTCACACACAGGTCTTGTTTGGTTTTGATACCCAGAGTCCACTCTGATCAGGGCCACATGTTGCCACATTCCTTTAGCTGTGTTTACATGCATGTGAAGTGGTTCTGCTTGTAACTGTAACCAGGGCAACAATAACATTGATGACAGTGACAGTGAACTTGCTTGCCATTCGTTTGGTGTAATATTTCACTGACACAGCAATGCTACAAGACAGACTAATATTTTTTAACTGCTTTTCCAAGCATGTTAAAAAACTGAGTTTACTAAAATCTATATTCACACACTCCACCTTCTCTTAGCTGTGTCAAAGGTGTAAGTGTGGAGATGAACATGATGATGGGCTGACTGACTGAATACACAATCCATGTTACAAACACACACACATAGATTGTGTGAAAGTTTGATGTGCTTATTGCACTGAACCATCGACATTATGACTGAGTGACATAGGTGTGTGTGTGTGCGTGTGTGAGTGTGTGTGTGTGTGTACATGCAAAAAGTCCTCGCTGCATGGTTGATTTTATCACACTATGGCAAAGGTCACCGTAGGAGCTATTTATATTTTTATAGCCAGAGTCTCTTACATAATGTGTGTCTAGGGTCAAAGGTTGTAAGCTCTGATGAAAGAGGAGAAATGTGGAATAAAATGATAATTGTATTTAGACAGAGGAGAAGCAGAGTGGCAGAACTGAATCCTGTCCGGTATTTGATGAGTTGTGACTTTTACAAACATCATCTTAAAGTTCCACTTTCTGATGCTTGAATGTTCCTGACTTTATATTGTGTACTCCTTTTTCTTGTTTTCTGTGATTTCTGTAAGCACACAGACACATGACAGTTGGCCCGTCCCTGTGTTTTTACTGCTCTCTATAATTGTGCATGCAACAAATGAGCAGCTTCTTTGAAGGTTCTGTTCTTCTTCTCTTCTCCTTTTCATTTGGATGTATTTATTTATTTGTGGTGGTTTTCATCAAGTCATGTGGTCGTGCCCAGCGGTTCATTGTCTCTGCAGTTGAAGTTTGTTTCCATCTCTCTGTCTGTGTGTAAGGAAGAATGTTTGTGCTTTGGGATCACTTTCAAAAGTAGATGCAGGTTGTTCACTCGAGTGTGTGTGTGTGTGTGTGTGTGTGTGTGTGTGTGTGTGTGTGTGTGTGTGTGTGTGTGTGTGTGTGTGTGTGTGTGTGTGTGTGTGTGTGTGTGTGTGTGTGTGTGTGTGTGTGTGTGTGTGTGTCTGTGTGTGTGTGTGTGTGTGTGTGTGTGTGTGCCTGCTTTATGTGTATATAACTCAACCTCTGAGTTTTCTCTTGGGTTTATGTTTCTCCTTGGATAATCTTGATTTTCAGCTGAATGATTGGGACAGGTGTTCAGTAAGAGAGGCAGCTTTAGATTAGTACTCCATGGTGACGGTGAAAGATGAATAAGTGACTTATTGGCTGCTCAAGCCCTTGTTTTTTTTGATACTTTCTTTTTATTGATATTTTCAGAGTAAAACAAGACAAAAGACAAGAAGGGAATAAAAAGGAAAGAAAAGAAAAAAGGTAACATGGGCCATGTTACCTTTTTTCTTTTCTTTCTTTTTTTTGACATTAGTCAAAATACACAAATCAGGGTTTTTCAATTAAGATGAGTTACATTCCGTACAGTACATATTCCATTTCTTCCAGACTTTTATATATTGGTCAAACTTTAGCCTTAATGAGAAGGTCAGTCTGGTCATGCCCTTATGATAGAACGTCTAAATACACAACACACACAAGAACATATCTATATTTTCCAAACACTAAATGTTCGCCTGTTTGTTGCTAGAATTTGTGTTTCAGCATCCTCAGCTGCCTCCTGCTGTGCCATTGGTGAAGTTTATGAAGAAACTGTACTCACTCACACACACACACACACACACACACACACGACTGACCCCCCCGTGTGGCTTCAGTCGATGGAGCTGACTGACTCACAGTAATGCATTAACCTGATTATGTTTCTCAGAGGATGGAGGGTTAATAAAGGAAAAGGACAGGAAGTGAAGATGTTGGTTTGTCTGGATGGTCTGAAAGCTGTGATTTACTGATCAACAGGGAGGAGGGAATTAGAGATCTCTTCTCCCATTTAAACCCTTCGCTCTCATCCTTTTTCCTTTATCTTTCCTGTTGTCCTCGTCCCCTCTCATCTACTCCATCCTTTCTCTCTTCTACTTTCTTTTACTCAATCTACCATCTTCTTTCCCCCTCTTTACTATGTCTGTCTTTCCTGCTCACATTTTCCCTCCTGTCTTACACTTCCTGTCTCTTTAACACAGTTCCACACTGTACCCTCACCCCATGTGTGGGCGCATACTGTATGAGTTCCACAAAGTCTCTTGCTCCAGTTCTCAGACCTGTCGCTGTGAAATGACTCTAAACCAACCGTCACTGTGAATATAAATATATGTATATATATATTATTTAATTTAAATGATCAATCTACGCACACTTATTTATGTAAATACTGTAATTGACATCTTAATTGACCCATCTGTCACATAACTGCATTTTACTTATCATGTTACTTCAGCATCTTTTTGCACTATTCACCACTGCACTGTTTCATATTTAGTCATGTAAATATTAGTATTTTCTTATTATGTTTATTGTTGATATTTAATGTTGTACCTGTACATAAGAGAGCACAGTTCACCAAAGTTAAATTCCTTGTGTGTGTAAGCATACCTGGACATTTAATCTGATTCTGATTCTTCAGAATACGAGTCACAAGTGACAGCTGGACCAAACACTGTGCATTTATTTGAAAAAATCCAGTCAAATCTTTAAAGTTTGCTACTACAGAACCAGCCAGATGAACTGTCTTAAGCTGTAGTTCCTGTTCTTTTTGAGGGTCTTCTAGCAGAGCCATGTTGGTAGTGTCAGGTGTGCATCCAGTGTGTGGATAAAACACATTTTCTGAAATCAAAGCTGTGTCTGTCTTGGAGAGTTTTAGGAGGATATCCATGTCTGTGCTATGTGTGTTTCTGGAGGGCAGTGGGTGCACTGTGACCTTTACCAGTGTGTGTGTGTGTGTGTGTGTGTGTGTGTGTGTGTGTGTGTGTGTGTGTGTGTGTGTGTGTGTGTGTGTGTGTGTCTGTGTGTGTGTGTCTGTGTGTGTCTGTGTGAGTGTGTCTGTGTGTGTGTGTGTGTGTGTGTGTGTGTCTGTGTGTGTCTGTGTGTGTGTGTGTGTGTGTGTGTGTGTGTGTCTGTGTGTGTGTGTGTGTGTGTGTGTGTGTCTGTGTGTGTCTGTGTGTGTGTGTGTGTGTGTCTGTGTGTGTGTGTGTGTCTGTGTGTGTGTGTGTGTGTGTGTGTGTGTGTCTGTGTGTGTCTGTGTGTGTGTGTGTGTGTGTGTGTGTGTCTGTGTGTGTCTGTGTGTGTGTTTGTTTGCCTGAGGTCCGGTAACATGATCTGTCTCAAACACCAAGCCCTACAGCCCTCCCCTGTCTGTCTGCACCCTCCCTCTCTCTCTCCTTCTCTTTCCTCTCCCCGTCTGTATGCTCTCTCTCTCTCTCTCTCTCTCTCTTTCTCTCCCTCTTTCCCTTTGTCTGTCCCCCTTTTTTATCCTCATATCCATACATCTGTAAAACTTTGTTGTAAAAAACCTAGAAATGCAGCAGCCCATATATCCTTAACTCTGTCAGTTTTTGGCTTTTTATTTTCTTTACACTCATACACACACACACACATACTGGGATCAGATGGCTTTGATTGCCGTGAACAGAAAACAATGAAGTAAGTGTGTGTGTGCATATGAGCATGTTTGTAGACAGTAAGGATTCCTCCCTTACAACTGCTGTTAAGCTGGTTTGTTATATTTACACTCAGTATTTTGTCTGGAACCAAACTATGGGCCTTATTCACCAATACCTCTCTTCCTAAATGTATTCTTAACAAGGTCTTAAAAGAAAGTCTAAATCAGATTGATGACATGTTCTTAAAGTGATACGGCTTATGTCCCTGTAAGTTTGGATGTAAGGCCTACTCCTTGAAATGGCATTAGAGAGGGCCATATGCACAAAGAGAAATCACAGACTGAGATGGAATAACAGCACAACAGATTTCCTGCTCATATTGCAATTCAGGCAGAATGGTGGGGATGATTAATTCTGCCCCAATCCGCCTCATCAGAATTAATAAGAGACGAGTAACTGGGGGCAGACCTTGACAATGTGTATCGTCGGAGATCGCAGGGCATGCTTGCTGTTTGTTTAAACGGTGTGCCCCTCATGATCTGATTCTTTTTGTTGTTTTAACATCCTATACTCTACAGACGCTGTGCAGCCTGTACTGTACTGCAGTGATGTTGTGTACATTGTGTTTGTGCAGTTGTGAGCCTGACTGTGGCAGCGTTGGGCGGGGGCAGGATGATGGAGGAGGTCATGAGACATGCTGACTCTCTCTGAAAGGATTTCTATTACCTGATGTATAGAATTACAAGCCTCCTGGTTTGAACTCAGTCACCTCTTTAAGTCAGATGGTCAACAATGAGTATTCAGGTTTTTTCTTCTGTCTGTTCAAACAGCATAAGATCACAAATTTGGGGGGAAAAAAGGAAAACTAAGACCAATTTATGAGGCACAAAAAATGATTCCTACTTTCAAGTGGCTTTGGGAGTTAAGAAGTCTTTAATTAGAGAGGTCTAAGACATAAAAACTCCCACACTCATCAGCTGATGACCACAGGCCAACATGTGTGGATGGTTTGAATACATTTGAAGAGTTGCTGCTATACCAAGTGTTACAGCCTGAACCTGACTCCTCCTCCGACCACTGCCCATAATATATTCTGTCAGGAATGTTGTGCTGTCTATCATTACTGTCCTGTTGCACTTAAATTGTACTCCTCAATGCATTTTATATCATCTCCAAACAAAGTGCAGTTTTTAACACAGCACTGAGCATGCACTATTTGTTGTTTGGGCAGTGTGTGTGTGTGTGTGTGTGTGTGTGTGTGTGTGTGTGTGTGTGTGTGTGTGTGTGTGTGTGTGTGTGTGTGCTTCTCTTACTAGTCCACTGTGTAAACATAGCGTGCTGCCTCCCCTGGCTGGCTGGGTGAACAACAGTTTGACAGCAGATACAAAAAGCCTTTGAAGGAGGATCACATTTACTGCTTGTACATAAATGACAATTGGGCACAATGGTGTGTACATGTGTGTCAGTGAAGCAGCCTGATATCTAGAATGACTTATAGCTTGTGATAATGAAGTCTCTTACTGGCTGTTTCTGTCACACTGCTGCAGGCAGGCCTATTGTTTGTATCAGTCTAAACATTATTTTGAATATGCCTTCTAATGGATGAATGATATAATCTTAGTAATAGTCAGTCTCTTCATTATCCATACTGTTGTATTCATCAGTGAATACTTTTATTATGATGATGGTGTTAATCAAAGAGAAATTCTTATGATTGCCTGATCCAGAGGCAGAAGACAGGAGGAGCGTAAGCAGAGCAGGGAGGGCAAATACAGAATATTGCACATCATAAATAATGTCAGAGACACTGATGCATGCAGCGAGTGCTCAGAGTAGCGTGAAATCTGCCCCCTCCTCTTTCCTCCATATCTACCCCCTCCCCAACACTCTATGTGCATGTGTGTCTGTGTTTGTGTGTGTGAAGGGTAATTGAGGTGTGTGACCTCGCTGTAGGCCTGGCAGGTGTGAAGGGAGGGATTGAGGGGAGACGGGATGAGTTCAGTAGGGGAAGAGGGTGAAGGGGAGACTGGATGGATGGAGCACTAGTGATAGTCTGCCTCTATGCATGTATGTACAGTAATGTTTGGCATTCTTTTGTGAAAAAAAATAGATTGTTTGTGTGTGGGAAGAGGCATTTCTTTCTGCTGTAAGGTCCTCTGCATTGGACATGGAAATGAGATCATGTCCCTGTCTGTGTGGGTGTTAGACTAGACTGCATAAATCATGAAATATGTGCTGCAGCTTGCATCTGTTTAACATTATTGAATAGTTAATCACAACTGTTGCATTTTGCATTCTTGAACATCACAAATTGAAATATGTGAGAATAGTTACAGAAGTTATAAACCATAAGAGTAATAGACTTCTGTCTCTTACAAGCTCAAAGAGCAGGCTCTACAACAACGTCTACTTTTGTTATTCTTCTTTGATGTGCATGCAGCATTGCAGCTGTGCACACTTAGCATATAGCACCAAATTCTGACAGAACTACACTTGGCTAACTCTCTGGTTCTCCAGAAGAGCTGATAGAAACATGTTGAACTCCTCACCTTCAACATTTCATATGTTTGCTCAAGAATTTCATAGAAACAAGACTTGTGATCTCCCATGCACCCATCCCCCCCCTCTCTCTCTCTCCTTCTCTTCTGTTGCTCTATCCTCTCCTCCTCCCCCCACTGCTCTCTGCACAGTAGCAGAGTGCATCTGTGTCATGTCACTGGGTTCTGCCGTCCCGGAGTAACCTGCCCACTAGTGTAATCTCGCTCTCTCTCTGTCTCTCTCTCTCTTCTCTATCTCTATCTCTATCTGTCTCTCTCTCTCTCTCTCCCTCTCTCCCTCTCTGTGTGTCCTTGTGTTGCTCATACTGTCACATCTCTTCATCCTCTCTCCTTCCACTTGGTCTTGCTTGTATCTGCTTTCTTCTAAAAAAAATACCCACCTTCCCTCTTCTCTGTGTATTTGACATCATCCATCCTCTGTCATACTGCACATACATAAAAACTACTCTAGCTCACCCTTTTTCTCTCTCATGGAGCATAAAACTGTCTCTGTGCATACATTAATAGATCCAAGCTCCTTAGCTGGCTGCTGCATGCATAATCTATCTGCTCATGTGAACCGTGCCCTGAGCTGTGTGTGTGTGTGTGTGTGTGTGTGTGTGTGTGTGTGTGTGTGTGTGTGTGTGTGTGTGTGTGTGTGTGTGTGTGTGTGTGTGTGTGTGTGTGTGTGTGTGTGTGTGTGTGTGTGTAGGCCCTTGGCTCCTCCCTCTAGAGAGAGAGACAGACAGGTGTGGACCAGATTGAGTTCCGCCTCATTTCCTCCACCCCGTGCAGCTGGTCAAGGACACACATTTACACAAACACATGCATACACAGGCGTTTCTTTAACACACAGTAATGCACACACTTCAAATACAAGGACAAAGACATACACACTGCACACATCTACAATAAAGACGTGAGGCATGGTGTAGAAGGATCAAATGCATGCTGCATTAGCATAAACGTGCTGTGCGCTAAATGTGTTTTCAGTCTGCCTGCACATGAATTCCTTTGGTATTTCCATCCTGATGCACATAGATTTGCAAATGGTAGAAATCTGACCCCAGTGTAAAATACCTTAAGTCCCACACACAGTATGTCCAGTATCTTTACATGAAAAAATGTATTAATTTTGATGATGTAAACTGGGCCTTTTGCATGCTTGTAAACACATTAGTCTGACTTTTTTTTAGATGATAACACCTAGATAATGGAGTCAGTTAACTTTTGCATTTATACACCTCAATCAGATCCAAACAGGTCTATAGGCGGTCTGTGCTACTCCATAGTTCATACTGAGTTTAGATTTCTTTAGTTATGTATTAAACATTAATTGTATTTCCAACCCCTTTTGAATTTTAGAGAACTGTATTTCAATTTCCATTTTTATTTTAGGCTTTGCTAAGTATACTTTAGTGCATGAATTCTTGCAACACACTGTGCATGTACATAAAAGACATGTGTATGTGATTCTCTGACGACATACTCTACTGCTCCAGCTCCACTTTAGAATTCAAACACTGTCTTATTGTCCATCTTACCTCTTGTTTCTGCTTTCAAATTAGAAATGTCAACTTCCAGCCTTTAATATGTATAAGTTATTAAATCATTGTGGTTTGCAGCTAACAAACACACAACAGAGTGAAAGGCCTGAGTCAGGCTGTTTGGTATGTGACGGTTAACTCAAATGGCATTGTGCAACTGGATAGTACAATTAGGCACCTCTGCACTGGTATGTGGGCTTGGCGGGGCTTGCCTGACCACTCTCCAATTCTCTCTCTCTCTCTGTCTCACACACACACACACACACACACACACACACACACACACACACACACACACACATGAATTCCACAGTCAGTCTCATGGACAGTTAGGTTCTGTTTGTGTGCCCTCAGGCCTCATACAGAAGTGGACTCAGACTCATTTGTCCATGTTAGGTCAGGGTCTTGCAGTGCATCCTGGGATGCTGCCTGTAGTCTTCAACACACCTCCTTCATAAACACCTTTTGACTCATTCTTCATACAGCCAATTGAAATTACACGCAGATTAGCTAAAGGCTGAGGATAGAACCCCCTCACTCTCAGAGAAAAATACAACTCTCTTTTCCTCTATTTTCATTTATCATGAAGGGGAAGCCTCCAGCTGTGTGTGTGTGTGTGTGTGTGTGTGTGTGTGTGTGTGTGTGTGTGTGTGTGTGTGTGTGTGTGTGTGTGTGTGTGTGTGTGTGTGTGTGTGTGTGTGTGTGTGTGTGTGTGTGTGTGTGTGTGTGTGTGTGTGTGTGTGCAGGTTTAGGCATGCTGGCTGCCTGCTTCTTTAATTTTTGTTTTTTCAGCTTACAGCAGGAGTCAGCCGGTCTTTTTTGTACCATTTTGTAGTCTGTTAGAGATGAGACTTATCATGATCTTTACAGCTTGATATGTATTTTCAGATTTCCATCGCCGCCTGTCAAATATAGCAAAGTTTTCACAATGGTTTTAACATTCTTCTTAACATCTTGATAAGTCTTCTATACAAATAGTGAATTTTGGTCTGATGGTGGCACTACATTAAACATAGTATTAAAGTATACTTCTTTTTAGTTACCCAAGGATGTTTGTGTCCTGTTGCTTTTCTGCCTCCCAGTAGAAGCTGCTGTAGGGCATGGAGTTCAAAGCTTGATCCAAAGGAGTTTTTTGAATTCAATTTAATTTTGGAGGATTGGCATCAGCCACAGCCATAGATTCATAGATCCGTGTCTGTCTAGTTTTTTCTTATCTGTTCTTCTTCTCTCTGTCTGCCCCTCTCTCTTTACCTTCTGAAGTGTGTGTGTGTGTGTGTGTGTGTGTGTGTGTGTGTGTGTGTGTGTGTGTGTGTGTGTGTGTGTGTGTGTGTGTGTGTGTGTGTGTGTTGATCTTTAAGTCTGTCTGTCACCATCCTCCTCCTCTTAAGTGGGTGTCATTTTCCTCTAAGAGAGAGTCTGTCCTGTCTCTCGAGTCACTTATCCACTTTTTCTCTCGTGTGTGTGTGTGTGTGTGTGTGTGTGTGTGTGTGTGCGCGTGTGTGGGAGTCAGAGTAGGTGTTATGGTTTGTGAGCCAGGCTTGGTTTTGACCATGACCTTTTGCTGAAGCCATGTGGTAGAAGTTCACCCAGTCTCAGCCACAGTCAAGCTGACACTCCTCCACACTTGTCTGTGGCTCTGCCAGCTCCCACCTCGTAGACACAGACATGTTTACAGAAAAGGTACAAATCTCACTATCACACAAAATAAATCCTCACTCACTATGAATATAATATATCAGGCTTATTTGTTTAACATTTAATGTATTTCTCATGAAACTTTAAAAAGTAAAAAGATCTGACAGAACATGTCTTTATATCTCTGTCTTATTTAGACAATCAAACAGCTGCTCTGAACAAGTTTTAACAAACAGAGGGAGAACAAATCAAACCACCCATTCAAATAATAAAAACAACCGAATCCTCTTACAAATGTCCTTATCACCGCCACCCCTATCTCACATGCAGGTTTCTGAATTTGGACAGTCTGCATTTCTATCAGATTTAGTCACAAAAAAAATAAGTTCTGTCTCACATTTTGGTCTTGATATTTGAATGCTGATTACTACTCATGCGCACGCTAATCAGTAGTCATACAGTTACAACCACTTTAATAAGGCTTCATTAAAGGATTTGACCTGTCCTAAGTGAGTGCTTTAAAATACACAACAGTAGACAAATGGTTATTGAACAGGAAGGCCCACATGCAGATAGTAGTCCTTTTCAGAATACATTCCCGCAACAGCGCTGTAACAGCTCAGCTGTCATTACATCTCTGTACATTCATATCGATTCTGTGACGGCATCATATTGGTGTCCCAGTCTGTGAATTTTCATTACGTTTCAGCATTGCAATAGTGACCATGGCGGAGGCTCCACATACACACACAGTCAGACATGCACATACACCGCGCTGCTCTCCCCTGCACGCTAAGCTGATCCTGTCTCGCCCCTGAAACGCATCCGTTACTACCTCTGCAAACGGTACAGATGGGGGATCTCTTCCTCCCCCCGCTGCAAAATTTATATTGAAGCAAAACGTCTCAAGGTTGTAAATATTGAACTGCAGCCTGAATATGTAGACAGCAAACCCCTGTCATTTACTACTATTCCTGTAACAGCTTTGTGTGTGTGTGTGTGTGTGTGTGTGTGTGTGTGTGTGTGTGTGTGTGTGTGTGTGTGTGTGTGTGTGTGTGTGTGTGTGTGTGTGTGTGTGTGTGTGTGTGTGTGTGTGTGTGTGTGTGTGTGTGTGTGTGTGTGTGTGTGTGTGCAGGTATGAAACTTGCTGCCCTAACTTGAAGAAGCCAACTGAGTCACCAGTGACTAAGGGCTAGAGCAGCCTCAGCATGGCTACTCTCCTCACGCCATACAGGCTCACACACGCTGACGACGTGTGTGTGATTTTGCCATTGGGTGAAATATGTAGAGCTGATTTCACTGACACAAGGTCAGTTTGTTCAGAACTCAAAAAGCAGCATCTAAAAACGACAGATTCACATACAGTACATGTGCCTTCTCTCCAGTTAGTCAGAAATGTGTGTGCTCCAACAATGCACAGGATATGATGCTTATGATTACACGTCATATCCTGGGTTGGGGCATTCTTAAGCATGAGAGCAGTTCTGTTTTATGTATTTTCTAAGAGGAAAGTTATATTTGTATATTAGCAATGCTACGTTGCTAATCATTGTAGCTTAGTGAATCTCTGCAGTCACCATGTAGCTTAAACATGCACTGTTAGCTTGTTAGCATTTTGTCAGGCCCAGCAGGCACCTTGTGGTCATACAACATCATGTCTGTTCTTGGTTTGAAGCAGTGAGGCTCCTTGTTGTGCATTAACTGTGTAAACTGCGACCCACAACCAATGAATTAACGGACTAACAAAGCTCTGCTGTTATGCAGCTTTTGTACTGAATCAAACAGCCCCATCATATCCCTGTGCTTCCTCTACACACACTTTACACCGTCTAGCCTGCTACATCCAGCATTTACTATGGAGATCTTAATACGAATAAATGCAGACAGATGGATTCACAAATATATTTTAGGATTTATTTTAGATGATTATCTTAAAAAAAAAAAAAAAAAATTGTTTTAAATCAGTACCTTTTACAAAGAGGTTAATGCATAACAGAAGCGTCTTAGCAGTCTTTGTAAAAAAAAGGCTTTTATTTACTGATTACTGACTTCCTGGATTAGATTTGGTTTTTTTCACTGTTCCTTAAAAAAACAAACTTCCCACAGACCCCTTTGAATTTAAAGTCAGTGCTACTGTGAAATAACTGCACAGTAAAAAAAACCCGAATTATCTCCTCTCTCTTTTATCATATGTCTTGCCAAACCACTGCTGCTGTGTTTTGGCTCTCATCTTATCTCTGTAAATTTATCTTAGTTTTTCCTCCGTATTCATTTTTTGGCCGGCCTGTAGACCTGTATTCCACCCTCCTACTGAACTCCTCCCACCTCATGCCTCTACACTCCCCATTCTCTCCCCCTCTGTTGCTCCGCCCACATACTCACCCTAGCAGTTAGCCTTTAAATAAACAGCACTTTGCATGTCATTCATTTTCTTGCTTACTTGCTTAGCAACTTTTTATCTCTCGTGTTCTTTCTCAAGTGGTGTCTGTCTGTTTCAATACCAGTTCAGTTTAGAACTATAAAATCTTCACATGTGTATGTTCCATGGTCTCTATCTAATCACTGTCTCTTTATCTTTATTAGAACCCTCCCTCCATCTTTATTGATCAAAGTCAAATGTCTATGTCAAAGCTTGTGACATTTATTCAATGCAACACACACTTGCTCACTCTCTTATGTCTATTTTCAGTTGGCCTTATTCCCCTAAACCCCCTCTCACTTACTCAAACAAACATACATCCAAACACACAGCAAGTCCACCTACAGTGTGGCTAGCTGTGGCCCTTAAGGGGGCTTCACCTTTTGACCTTGGGTTCAAAGGCTTCAAGGCCTAAACCACCAGGCTGCAAGATCAGTGAAGGCTGAGTGAGCTATATCTGCCTGTATATTGACACAACTGTCACACACACACTCACACACACACACACACACACACACACACACACACACACACACACACACACAAGCTGCCTCAGGCTGTTGCAGTGGTTCTGAGTGTACAGGCTCAATAAAAGACACATGGGAGTCACCATATGAGGGCATGTTTCATGTTGCAGCACTGAAGGTAGGAGAATATTGTGAGGCAAAGAAAGAAACAGAATAAATAGAAAAATGACAAAAGGGAAGGTGAGAGGAATGACAGAGGTTTTCAGCTTCATGTGATTAGTTCAGGCTCAGAGAACAAATAGATGATTTTTAGATGATTGTCTTTGTTGTTCCATGCTAACGCTTCAAGAAGTTATTTACAAAGGTCACATATATATGTTACAGAGGAGAGATGTTGTTCAAATGAGTGTGTTGGGGGTGGGGAGTTACAAAAGAGTGCCACCTGTTCTTAGTCATGTGGCCCAACGAATCAGTGAACAGGCGGCACCTGAGAAACACACACACTCTCTTACACACACACACACACACACACACACACACACACACACACACACACACACACACACACACACACACACAGATGGCCACAGCAATGGTCCAGGCCCTGCTGCGCTGTTTGCACACTCACTGTTTCATAAGCGAAACAGAACTACATTTAGCGACATCATGAGCGTAGAACAGCCTGCAGACGTCACACACACACACACACACACACATATATGATGAATCAAGTGAACGGAGTCAAAATAAGCACTGATCGTCTCGTGTAAACAGAACAATGAGATTACATTTTAACACATGACTAATCTGCCGACTAAACTGCTGACCTTTGAGTCAATTTACACTTGATTTGTCAAATACTTTTTGACCTAGTTTTGACAAAGGATGTAAATATAATCGCTCATTCCCATTACGATATGCAGAGGAACCATTTTAACCACAGAGTTTTGTATTTTGATAGATACAAAATCCCAAATAGTTGACTTCAGTTCATGTTGAGTGTTCTGTTTTGATGTTGGAATGTCAAATGTTGTTAACACTGTCTGACCTCTGCATTAACCTTTATACCTCCATTGTGTGGTTTCAGGAAGTGGGAGGAGTCACAATGGCCTGCTGAAAAAGACGGACTACATTACCCATGATCACCAGGTAAGGCCCTCTTAAGCCTGACTCTCTTTTGGTCTTTCTCTTTCATATGTTCATCAACGTATGTGCCCTCATATATACAAACTGCAATCTCAGCACTCCTCATTTGGTCGATCCACCGTCTTCAGTTACATACCATTACTTCATCACAGGTCATATAAGGACATTTTAACAAGCTCACTCTGAAGCTGCATTATAAAGTGTGTAGGTTAGACAGGTAGAGCAACAGGGTGAGATGTGTCAAACAAGCATGAGTAAGACAGTAGGAGTACAGCAGAGAGGCACTGCTGTTCTTTATACGATCACTCACACACACACACACACACACACACACTCACACACACTAAATGTGTTTTTTACTAATCCTAAAAAGGTTATGTGTCTTAAGACATCTGAGTCAGATATTTCACCTACACTATTTGCTATTTCTTATCTTTCATTATACAAGAAGCATTCCACAAAAATCACCATGAGGAAGTGATGACTCTGATAAACAAATCAGGATCTTCATGTGTGTATTGATGCTGTATCATACTCTGAAATGCTTGCCAGTAATTTCTTAACCATGTTTTTTTTAATACTGTGAATGTGTCCAATTACGTGTAGCATTGATCTTCATAATGTTGAACACTGTCGCTTCATCTGTGCTTTTTGATTGAAAAAAAGCTTTACTGTGAAGCAAGGACACACACAAATTAATCTGCCAGAAATGGTCACAGGTCGGCCATGTTTTACTGTTTCCTATGAGACTGCATCAAAATTACATTTATATCCCATGCTGTGGGGCGGTAATAGCAATTCAAAATGGTGTGTTTTTGCTCGGCATTGCATGGATAGAGTTATTTATATATAGTTTACCTGTATCAGCATGTAGCCCATTACCCATTCTCTACCAACCAGGGACACCTGGATGATTTTTGTGTCCATGATGTTTCCTCTTAGGAAAGAGGATATTTCATCATGTATGTATTCCTTTAAGAGTCTTTGTTTACACTTCAGAGTTAACTTTTTGTTCTTGTTTAACTTTGGGAGTGTCCGTTTATTTATCAGAACCGGGGTGCTTAGCTTATCAAAGTGCTACAGTTGGGATTAGCTGGTTGTTTAAGAAGCTCCCTATCGGCCCCTCTCTCCTTGAATAAGGACTCTTATCATCAGGGCTGCTTCATTCAGCAACATGGCTGCTGTATGTGGGCGTGCTAAGTCTTGACTGCCAGTGTGGCTGTCTGGTCTCCTCACTGTGTAACCGTGTGTGAGTGTGTGTGGAGGTGACTATTATCCAGTCTGTCGGCCACTCACCAGTCTACCCAAATGCTGACTCATAAAATGCCACATGTGCACAGTCATAAACACACACACACACTGTCCCACACACATCCTACATATCAGAGGTACCAACTGTACCAAGGACACAGCCTCCTCTGACTGCACAACACATTCACTAACATGCATACTTCTTCTTCTGTGCACTTGTCCCTTAGAACATTCACTTCACTAAATTAAATTCACTTGGTGTAAAAGAATAAATGACAGATTCAGGTGTAAATAACAAGAATACAAAGCATCATTTATTTTAGCAAAAAATGTAGCATTCATCGTTCTGTAAGTATATTTTTGTGTTGATGAGACTACTCTATTCTGTTATTGGTGTTTTATTACATCACTACTACTTCTAACCTTTTGCAGAGACTTTCTGCACTAGACCCTTATTTCTACAGCTGCAAATGGGTCAACATTATTTTTGTCAAATTTATAGTCGCCATAAACTACTTTTAAATCTGCATAATGTCCACGAGACTGCTGATATCTCCTGAACAAAAAACCCTGACAAATGAAAAAAAAACATCTCTGTACAAGCATAGTGCATCACAGAGACCCCCACTGTGCTGTGTCCTTCCTCTCGCTGAACACAAAACACTTTATTGAGCATTCAGTGACCCTTGACAATAGACACTTAATTCAGCCCTATAGAGCAACATGACAAACACTTTACTCATCAGGATGATTTAATGTCATCTTAATGAAGGGACTCATGGATATATGAAAATATAACCTGATGTGATGGGACAGTCATTGAGACACTGATATCTTTACTTATTTGTATCAAGGCAGAGAGAGGGTTCATGATGTTGTGACTATAAATAAACTGTGTGTGTGTGTGTGTGTGTGTGTGTGTGTGTGTGTGTGTGTGTGTGTGTGTGTGTGTGTGTGTGTGTGTGTGTGTGTGTGTGTGTGTGTGTGTGTGTGTATCCTGGTACTATTGTCTGAACTTCATCATGACATACTCCCATCAACCCTGTGGGAGCTGATCTAGCCTCATACTGCCTTGCTGAGGCAGTGCTTTCTAAATATAACATCCACACAGTGCGTGTGTTTTTGTCAGCGTGTGACACATACTGTTGGTCGTACCAATGTGGCACTTTGGCATTATGACAGAGTACAGGATGGTGACTTTGGCAGAGAAACGCTTTAACAAATGTTTCCGGCCTTAGAGAGACTCATACTGGTTTTTCAATTCCCCGTTTACATTCCACAGCATGGTAACTCTCTGTCTCTCATTACTTATCATATCATTTTGGTAGTGTGGACAGTCTTTGTTGATGATGCAGTATACTGTTCAGTGTTCAATCCAGTTTCAGGAATCTAGAGCATAAATCTGCTGTCAATGTATCAAATATACACACTATCTATCAGGGAGAAGTGAGATCATAGAGTGATCCAAATCCAATGTTGATTTGAAAAAAACAAAACAGATCCTGAGTATCAAAACACCTGGACCCAAGTGATCTTTACTTAAATCAATGTACAAACAGCTTATTAGGGGTTAAACATTATCTCTGGAAGAGGTGTTTTTTCATCACCCAAAAGTTGTTCAAACAATGGCGTCACTGACCCATGACTAATTCCAATTGTTTTGTTAATGGAATTAAGCCATAAATTATAGCTCAACACTTTGTACATCTCACCTGTTAAAGTCTTACCTGAATATATAATGAAACAATAGGAAACACAAAATGTCTTTGATAGCATCTTTCAGCTTTTTTTTTTTTTTTTTTACAGATTTTCAATTGATTTTACAAACATTAAAGTATAAATAGACCTTCATGAATTATATTTGGTTTTTCTTGATTTATTAATATGAACGTTTGCCTTAAAGGAGATGACGTTTGAGCCTATGTACCTATCATCAATATCCTATTTTAATCAGAGTTTATAACCAAAACAAATCTATTATCTACAGTGCAAGTTATAACACTAACATGCATTTTATTTTGGATTCCACAGCCTTTTAGTGGTTCAAAGTTGATGGTCAGAGTGTAGCCTCGTAGCAGATATTCTCCCTTCTCATTAATAGAGGGTCACAGGATAATGTCCTGAGTTGACAGATATAACAGACCAAAACAGTCGGTCACGACTCCATCTAAAAGAAAAGGCTCAAATGAATACAGCTTTAAGAAGGGGGCGTGATGAGTAGCGCCAGAATCGGACTCGATGTTTGCGCTGTCAGGGAATTCCGGGGCCAGTCCGTGACGTCACGTGTGCGTGCGCCTCTGTGTAGTTGTGCGTGTGGTTGAGTAAGCGTGGCTCTGTCCCTTTAAAACAGAGCTCAACTCGATCCCCGCCTGCTCGTCTGTGTGAGTGAAGCAAAGGAGGAAAAGAGCTCGAAGCAGGGGGGGGACGGAGACTAAAACGAGCTCTCGCTGCTCTGCAAAGGCAGAAATCTAAAGAATAAAAAGGAGGATACAGACAAGAGAAACATTATCGCGGGCTTCAGAGAGGCTCTTCGTCGGGCAGCTCAAGTTTCATGGTTTTTAGAGAGGAAGCGAAAGAGACTAACGAGGATTACCGAGCCGCTCTCAGCTCAGCCGGCAGGACGGGAATGTGTTTGCCTTTTCGGAGCTCTAACCTCACGGTATAAAGACTATTCAACAGCACTGCTTGTAGCCGGATACACAATCCTTGTTGGAGTGCATTTTAAACAGCAGACCCTACCTCAATGAACGGTGAGTGTTTGAACCGAACATGTTTAAAGGTCCAGTCGTTGGTGTTCTTGAACATAGCCTGGGTTAGGGGTCATAACAGCCTGTAATGCTCTTTGATGTGCCGCTAATGTGATCATAAAACAGCCGAACCAAATGATTGTTTACTCTTTTTTTTTTTTTTTTTAACAGAAATGAGTATATTGGTCTATTGTTGTCAATAAAAGGTCAAACACGGCAGGGCTTTAGGATCGATAAGGTGGGGGAATTTCTCTGTTTTTTCCTCAAGCACAGTTAAGTCTTTGATCCCACGCCTGTCCCCTTCATTTGGGTGATTTCTACTACCTACCTCATATTAAAGACTGTTTACCGGACATGTTCAGCCTAGTGGGATTTTCAGTTTCACTTGGATCAGAAAAACATATTTAAAAAAAGTGAATTGGCTTTGATCAATTTTGCAGCTAAGTTTTATGTGGGAAGTGCTCTAAAGTTATACAACAATTCGAGGATGTTTTGTCACCGGATATTTGAACATTTATTATTGTTAATCACGTTGTATTGAATAATGCAGCCTGTAATAGATACGGATATACTTCCTAAAACATTCATGAAATGATTTATTGCTTTGAGAGAAACCCTAGGTCCTTTTTTTATCATCGTTGTCTTGAAAACCTCTGATCATCCACTGGCTAGTAAAGTGAAGGAGAACGAGTGGTGAACAGGGGAAGAAAAAAATGCCTGTGTAAGGAGATCTCACGCCATTGTGCGCGTGTGTGTAGGAGTGGGGGGTGGGCAGGATCACTGAGGTCGGCAGCCGTGTAAAGTGAATGGATGGCTGCCACCCCCATCACCCCCCAGTCAATCCGTGCACACACAAAGAGTCGGATTGAAAGGAAGTGATTTGCATCACCTCTCGTTTTGGGGGGAGGGGCTCGGTGTTTTGATGCTGACTTTAACGTCTGCTGTTCACTGGTACTGGCTGTAACAGTTTAAATGTTGTCTTTTAAAGCTTGTGTTTTAGAGGGAACAGGACGACAAATAGCTTCGAGATGACGTTCAAACACACATCTGGACTGGTTAATACACAAGATGTGTGCACGTTTTTTTTTTTTTTTTTTTTTTTTTTACCGGTGCGTTTTGTGTAGATTATTGTTTCTTCCTAAAGCACGTGGTGGTAGCCTACTATCTAATTTCAATGTTTGTTATCTCCAGTTGCCTGTTCCTCAAAGCCCACGGACATGAAATTATCTAGTAAGTCCACTTTGTCTCTGTGGTCATCGGACAAGTTGTAATTAGAATTTGTGACCGGCTGGATTGCTTATTTATCACTTTATGACCCTCAATAGCCCGCAGATCAGACAGAGAGGAGTGTGCTGGCATGGGGTCCACTTCCGATTAATCAAGATCGATTGACATGGAAACCAGCGGAGCGTTTTGTATCTGCGTTTGATGTCTGGAGTTGTAAAAAGTTAGGCTACACACTGCGTGTGTGTAAATGGACTTCAGCTTACATAGCGCTTTTCTACTCTTCCAACTACTCAGCGCGTGCGCGTGCGTGCGTGTGTGTGTCACACGGAGGAACAGTGAAGTTGTAGGCAACACGCAGGGAGAGTGGAAATAATGATGAGTCACAATTTCAGTAAGCAGAAGAGGTGTGTGGACGGTTTCCTAAAGACAACCTACTTCCCCCGTCATAAACTTTTTTTAAAAAACTTGAAATAGTGACGAAATCTCTGTGGGACTTTTCATCAGATTTCGTAGAGTTGTCCTGACTTTGAGGTACTCTGTTTTACTGTGTTATAATCTAGGGTGTGTTTTTCAAAGAGAAGGGGGTGGGCATAGTTCCTGAATGTCACTGTGAAGTGTTTGTGAGATGCCATGCCTATACACAAAACAAGAGAAGGAGGGCATATGGGAGGTATATGACAGCATCTGTGCTGCTTTAGGATTTTAACACTCCCATCAGCTCAGGTGTGAAAACACTTCTTCTGTTCACTGGCTCAGTGTTTGGATAAGAGTTTAGGAGTCTTCTGTGATTGTTAGCAGAAACACACGAGCAATATTAATACAGCTTTAATATTTCCTTTCCATTCATGTAGCATGAGGTTATTTATAGTACTACTCACTGCATAACAACAGGGCAAAGGGCTGAATGATTGCAGTAACATAACTGTCAGTTATACAGAGCGTTGTGTTGCATCATCAAACTCTTGAGTTCACTTAGCTCGCCCAGAAAGTAAGACAGAGGTTTTAGAGTTTCATCGGCCGAAAAGGGTCAAAACTTAGTCAACTTAACATGGACTTCACCATGCAGGGTGAGACCGCCTGCTGGAGATCAGGGTGTTTTTAAAATGTGGACCAGGCCCTGGATATGTTTAGCTTTATTAAGTCCTAAACTAAAAAAGAACGCTGACAAACAAGATAGTTAATATAACAGTTATCATGTTAAAGAGTATAAAGTGATCAAAATGTAGTTATATTACAATGGGTGTAACACCTGAGTCCCGCTGTCTGTGATGTTTTCAGAGTCCTATCGCCGGGACGGCCGGCTGACTCCTCCCCTCGAGTATAAAAGTTGTTTAATTGAGGGACTAGAGAAAAGAAGAATAACATACTGTACTCACTGCTTAACTGTGTTTCTAGATCACGCTCATTTCAGGTAAATTTACATGCAGTGTGAAGATACGAGCATAATAAAGATCACTAGCATTAGCATGCTAACACAACAATGTAGCGCGAGTTGTTTTGGTTTCATGCTGGTGCTCAAGGGCGACATCTGCTGGATCAAAAAATCACATATAAAGCCTTCAAGACATCTTGAAGTAGGAAATAAACATCAGTATAATTCAGTTCAGCAGCAAACTACTTATATTCTCCAGGAGAAGGTAAGCAGGGACAATAAGCTAATTTAAGCGTCCCAGTTTTCATGGAAGTAGTTTCAGCTGAGAATGAAGAATAATGAGTAAAAGGAGAGCAGAGCAGTGATTTGTGATTGAGTCAATCCACTGTGTAAGGAGTTATGGTAACAGTCCCTATGTCCTGTTTGTGTGTTCAGCTGGGTGTGTGTAAAGGTGAATGTTTTTACCTCTGATTTCACTCCTCTCTGTTTTCTGGCTCTTTGCCTCTGATGATGATGATGATGATGACAGAGTGGAAGTGAAGTGTGAGAACCTTTACAATACATGCGCGTACACACAATTAAAAACACTGTCACACATTGGAAAGAATTCTCTTCTTACCTGTTTTGACCTCCCCTCATGTCCTGTGACTACCTTTGTCTACCTACACCCCCCAAACACAAAAAATGTGTTTGTGTGTGTATAATGGGAGATTTATAAAAAGAAAATGTACTGTGTCATTCCAGCCAACATCCTTTGTTGGTGGTAATAGACCCTCTTAGGGCTGATGTCACAATATTAGCAGGAGGCAAAACGAAGCACCACAGGACATCGGCAGCATAGGAGAACTAACATTTCATGTTGTTGAATAGAATAGAAGGAGTAATAACAGTAAATTCTTCAGGATACCTCCACTGTCTACAACATGTTGAGTCGCTCACTGGGCAGAAGTTTGGATCTTAGGAATAAAAAAGGTATTAGTAAAGAACTGTTTGATTTCACCTATAATAACGCTTTATATGCCATCAGTACTCATGCTGTCATTAAAATGTATAGAATACATATAGGGCTTAAAAACAAACACACACACAGACTGCTGATGAGACATAATGTGAGTCCAGAAGAGGATGATGTGTGAGGTCAGTAAACATGTTGTTCATTCTCTTACAGTTCCTCTCAGAGTCTACCCCCTGCCCCTCTAGCTTATTTTAATAACTGTTAGTGATACTAACTCAGCTGGTTCCCATGGCAACCATAACCAGTGGACGAGAGGCTGTTGTTAAGTGCACTTCTTTAATGATTGAGTCCTGTTTGTTGAGTAATTTTTTTTTATTTCAAGGCTGTTTATTCATCAAAGGAGGAACAATGATCTTCTGTTTTTTTTCTGTGTAGGAGAAGATCATGTTTTTTGGGGGGGCTTGTGGAGTTGCTGAACTGTGGAAATCGAGAGTGACGATGACAAAGCCACAGTCAGTTGTCAATGAAATGCCCACGGCCTCTCAGATACTACAGTTTGTTGGAATTCACTTTTTTTTTTAGTTTGGTTTCCTTTCTGTATGTTGATCCACCCAGACCAGTGTTTCTCTGTAAACACTCAGGTTTCTGTGAAAGTGAAGCAGGGAAAACAAGTACCTGGTGTTATTCAGCATATAGGCCTACTCACACTCATTTTGTCCTCATGTTTGTCATACCACTTTTCAGAAGCTCAAATATTTTTTTTTTAACTTAACACCAAGGAGAAGTTCAAATCACTTGACTGTCATGTTTTTGTTTGCTAGACTTGTGTGAGTCATGAGTTGGACACAAGTGCTGTTCACACATAAGAAGACTGTGTCTGAGGCATAATGGAGCCATGACCTAAGCCAACCAGGTTCTGAATTGCCCCCTGTGTAACATCCCTTATGTCACACATACTCATCACATTCACTAAGTTTTTGAACTGTTAAACAGATTTAAAGGTACACAGAAACACAAGAGAAGCCAAAGGCTGAACAGGAAACCTCAGCCTTATAACCCTCCCCAAGGCCTCCTTCTCTCTCTCTCTCCCTCTTATCCACACACATACACACCCTTCAGGGAGGCCAACTTCCTGTGGCTGTGACAACAGCTTCCTCTCTCCCCCGAGCTCTGTTCCCCTCGTCTTTAACGTTAAACATGCGCCTGTGTGTGTGAGTTAAAAAATAAAGAGCAAGCACACTGAGCCAGATGTGTGCTGTCAGTCTTAGATGTAAGTGTGGTAAGTTCTACCAGCCCCCTCCTCCTTGTTGTCTTTGTTTGTTTTCCCCCACAAAGAGTAGGAATATGTAGGCTAAATGTGTCTCATGAGCAAAGTAAATCTCTTATCTTCTGACTAGTTAAACCCTGAATGTACAGCAGAAGTAAGGAGTACATTAGGTATGACCAATATGTTTTTTTTCTGTTGCATCTGAGCAAAAATGTCCCTTTTTAAGTGCAGATGACTGGTTAAATATTCACGTTCTATCCCCCTAGATGAAGAATTCTGTTTCTTTAAATGCATGCTAGTAGGACATTAACATCCACTGCACACATTGAATGTTATTGTGTTTCTGTGCAGGAACAGTGTTTGCCTGCTGTCCTCAGATGACCCACTGTATCCTCTTAATGTTTTTTTGTGTGTGTGAGGGTGTGTGTACATGACGAAGTTAGCCTGCATCACTATCTTGGATTGGCATTTTGCTGACGTTTGCACACACGCACCAACACATAAACACACACACACACACACACATACTGTACATGCGCAGCCACACAGATAGCCTGGCAACAAAGCGGTGGTGCAGGGGCTGGCTGTATCTCTGTTGGTTTGTGTGTAAGAGAGAGAGAGGAAATCGCTATCTGGGACTGTTATGTAACGGAGTAGGGAGAGTGAGGGTGGACAGAACGAGAGAGAGAGATAGACCGAGACAAGACCATGCATGGCCTTTCCGTCATCCTCTGCCAGAAGCTCCTTGCTGCCAGTCCTCGATCTGTTTGCTGTTATCTGCTCCTTCTGTTTATGTCTTATCAGAAAAGCCCCACACTGACTTTTTTGGACTCTTAACATTCCTCAGCTGACCGCCATTACCCACTCCAGTGTTTCCCCTACCATTATATTAGGGGGGTGACCCCCCTTGAAGGTCAAGTTAATTAAAGAAAAAAAAAATGTTTAGATTTATTTTTTTGTCTTTTTGTGCCTTTATTGTAGAGATAGGATAGTGGATAGAGTCTGACATCAGGGAAAGAAGTCATTTAAGGATACCTTTCTCATAGAACAGGACAGCTGTCATTAAAAGTAACCCATGAACAAGTTCCCCCCTCCCCCAAAAGCTGTAAACCTAGGGGAAACACTGCACTCATGCTAGTTTCCCTCTGTGGTTCATAAGGTCACTGCAGCGTGTTAAGTGTAAACTGTCTCTGTATCTTCTGGTCTTTCTAATAATAAGAATAAATTATTCATTTTATCATTAATTTTTAGAGAAAGTAAAAAAAGTCTACCACAAATATCAGATATCAAGTCTGTTTTCTGAAGGCACTAACCTCACTAACATCCCTTTGTTTTCTGTCATGACCTTTGTGTTGTGGTCTAAATGGGGACAAGAGCTGAAGTTCATCAAGCCTCCTTCTTTGTGCCTTACACTTGTGTCTTTGATTTATGGGTCACATTGGAAAATGGCATTTACATTTTTTTGTTATTTGTTAAAAGATTTTTAATATTGTTCAACATAACTCTTTCATTTGAATTGAGGCTTTTTGGATTGTGTGGTTGATGATCGTTGGCACAGATTTTCTTACGTTTCCTCCTCTGCCCTGCCTTCTATCTGATCGCTGGTTTAACCGGAACGATACCCGACTTTGGTGACTTTGAGTGTGTGGGCGCTGACAGGAACAGCTCTCTGATGTCTCATGTTGATCGGGGGAATTCTTTTACAGAGTGGGGGGTTTTTGATCAAATTTCTTATCTGTATGGTATAATGAATAAATACATCAGCTGGGTAAATTCTCAATGAGGAGAAAATGGTGGCCAAAGTCCTGATATGACTTTGGTTAAACCTTGATTTGAAGTACTCAAAATAGAAACTACTACTTCTTGTGGTGAGTTGTGGTAAAAGTCACTGTTGATCAGACTCCTGCTGAATGTATGTATTGTCATTTGTCAAATCAACATGTCCCGCCCACTTTGTGTTGAGGCAGAAATGACATCACGAGTTCCCGCTGTTGTCCGATGTGTGTGTTGTCACGCGAACACGCCCCCGCTCAGCTGACTGTAAGTGGTGTCCCAGGTGGGCGGAGCTTAGGGTCAAGCGGTTTGGGGTAAACCCTCCTCTAGCACACTGAGTCGTTGTGGGGTTCCCCCGAAAACTAAAATGTGCTCCACTCTCACTAAGGCGTGCACATCCTCGCTGGTTTTCTATCTACACATGAAAAAGGGAACAATGACTCATATGTGTCATAACCACACTTCATCTGATAGAACGAGAGCTCGGATGTCACACTGTCTGCTATCTGGTTTCAGATTACTGACTTACCTGCACTGTGCTGGTAGAGTATCTGATGTGACAACAGACATAAACACACCCCCTCTCTGAAAGTAGTTCTGTAATTACTACCTCACCACTGTGTCCCTGTTTGAACTCACCACTACGTCTGCTAGTGGTTCAACTCTTCTTCTACTTCTCTAATCCAGTGTCCTTTATTATTCCACCTGTTTCTATGTGAGAGTTGACTTCCTGTTAGAGCTCTCTTTTCTAAGTCTGGTTTACTGGTCTCTGTCAGTCTGACCAGTGTATCTGTGAGAGACAGCAGTGAATAAAAGAGCACCCCTCACTGTGTCCCTGTCAGAGGGGAGGGGGGGCGGGGGATTTCCTGAGGTAAGACATGACGTAAATAAACAACGCGGAAGTAGTGTACGAAGCAACAGAGTCCGCTACACAACGTTATAATGAGAATATTTGCCTTTATATCAATGCTATGTGTAATCCAATGGAATGACAACATCCACAAAAGAGAGGAGAACAACATACTGACGAACAGAAAACATAAACGGAGTATATGCGGCCGCGTTCAGACATCAGCTCACTCGGGTATTCTGCAGATAAAATACTAGGGGTCTGGCTGGGTGAACTCCGCGCGAAAAATGCGGCCGTTTGTGTTCACACAGCCTAAAGAACCTCCGGGTAGACAAATCTCCAGAGTTTTTCAGGAGATTTCCATATGTGTGAAAAGGGTTAGAGAGGATGTCAGCAAAGCCCCCCCCCACCTCCACCTACAATCATCATATCCTTTTTATTATTTTATATACTGAATCCCAGAGGGTAAATTCTGGAGAGACAGTTTGCCCACAGCTCTGGCCTCAAGTTGTTTTTGTGTTTTTGTTGTTTTTATGACAGCTTGACATAAGAACTTGTGTCTTTTCTCTTTCAGGGTTGAGGAGACCACAGAGAGATGATTGGTAGCCAAAGCTGAGACTTGACACACCTGTGACTCAAAAACCTGGTGCTACTCTAAAAGGTACACTCACTTTGTTCTAAAGCATGTTACTGTATATATGCTGTCCTGAAAGTTCACATAGCAGCATGGACTGATTCATGATGATCTCTGTGAGGCAGACGGGGAGAAGGTGTGTGTGTCACTCTTTAGCATCGCCCCCACACACACACTGACAAGCTAAAAGAGTGAGCGAGCCCGGCCTTTAAATAGTCAGAGCTCCAGAGATGGTGGGAGAAAGACAGGGAGAGAAGAGGAACTGGTGGGTGGAAGGACTGTGTATGGATACAGCTAATTTAAGAAAAGTGGTGGATGAGTGCAGACCAAGAGAAATGAATCATAGCATGTGTGTGTGCATGTCAGTTTGTCCCTTACTTTAAAATAAACTTTTCATTAAAAAAAACTCTACGTTATGCTAAGTTACAGAAATCAGATATACTGTGTCATGTCTAAATTAGTGGTAAAGAGACATTATCATTACAACTAGACTTTTCATTTTTGATAAATACAGCTTCCATGGGATATTGTATGGAGATGAAGTCATTTCATTTGTTACATTTTCTTTAAATGTATGTTTGTTGATACCTTTGAGGAATTATTGAACAAAAAAAAGGGGTTTCCTCATTTGTTGACTCATTCTGAAAAAGCATTTGATCTCAGATGTCGGTGTATCTTTACACCATCTGTCCTTTTTCTTAGTTTGTGTTTGTCAGTTTGAAAAGCAGGGAGGGAGTTTTCTCCACCACTTTCCTTTGTGTTGTCTCTGTGTACATGTGTATATGTCTGTCCTCTCCTCCATCTTTTCTCTTTAATCAACCCTCTATCCTGTTCAGACCGTCTGTCACTGCTTGCCCCCCCCTCTCCCCGCCATCACGCCTGCCGTAATGAGATTAAACATTGGCGTATCCACAGGGCATGGAACACACACACGCTTTCTGCACATATTCTCAAGAGCAGCGTAACACACATGCACACAAACACACACAGACAATCATCCACTAAAGACACTATTCTCTCATATGCACTAAATCAGTACAATCACCACCCCATCATGCAGCTTGCACATTTGGCATTACTTCCAACACACACACACACACACACACACACACACACACTTGGCATGCGTCCAGGACCCCTCACTCTCAGTCTTTCCCTCTTCTTATCAGAGGGTCCTCTGAAAGGATTACAGTCACCCCAGGTCTGTCCTCATAGGTGAGCTCCCCGTTGAGCCATCTGGGCCTCAGCTATAATCCTGTTCTGTTACGACTGGCTCACTACTGCCTCCTACAGGACGATCCACACAGCAGCCAGATACAAAGAAAAATATTCATCATTATTAAGGCTTTAATCTATTTCAACATAAAAATTATAATATAGTGCAACCAAAGCATTATCAGACAGATTTTAGATATATATATATATATATATATATACAGTTAGCTTCTCACCAAGCTGTCCCCTCTCCTTTAATGTATCTGAATGATTCTCTCTCTGCTAGCAAGCTCTTAACTCACACACATGCAAACAGCACCTATACCCCCTGGGATTTGATGACTTTCAGTATCACTCTGTTTCTGAAAATCTCTCCTCTCTCACTCTCTCTCTCTATGCAGCCGCTGGGCTTTGGATTCTTGGTGCTAGAGAGTCGGACAATAGCGATATTCTCAGTGTTGGAGTGAGGCCCTCTCTGTGCTGCAGTGGAGGGCTTCACAGACACAGCTAGTCTGGTGAGTATGAGCTCTCTTGTGAGAGACTGTTACTACCCTTCATTTAAATAAATGTTGTAGCACCTGTGGAGATAAATGGATGAAAGGTGCACTCTGAAGTTTTGGTAGAGAAATGTGAAAGTTGACAAATTGTGGTATACCGCATGTTCATAACTCTAAACACAAACTGTCCTCAGAGGAACATTTGGTCCTGTAACACTGTTTGAAGATAACAAGTGTTGGTGGGGGGTCCGCAACAGTGACACTGTAACTCTCCTGGTCACAATGTACCAGGGACCTGTTGTTCCTTTGAGTAAAGTTTGTGTATTTAGTTCAGAAAATAAAGCATAGAATTCTTTCCTGTCTCAAACTTTCAAATGTCACTACCAAATCTACATAGAGCAGCTTTAAGATTGATATTTTAAATAATAATGATACAATGAATGTATTAATAATTCAGATGGATATAGATTAAGCTCCTGTGAGGAAATAGTGTTTTTTGTCTATTTCGGTTCCTCTGTGGACAAAGCAGTACATCTGGTCTTTTAATTGTTAGTAGTTTTTTTTATTTGTTATCAAAGACTCTTATCCTGTGTTATCTCAACAGCTGAATGTATCACTCACTGTGAATCTTTGATGGGGAAGTGTAACTACAGGCTGAGGGTGAAGTTAATCATGGTGTTTGAAACAGACAAACATCACAGTTTACAGACAGAATAATAACTACATAGATTTAATCAGTTATCTCATGTTTACTTGTGAATGTCATAAGAAGACACACATTTTAATTTGAGTCAGTTTCATAACCAGCTAAACACTCCTTGATAAAGATCATGTCAGAATGTCTTTACTACAGTTTGTTGTTTGATTAGCTGTTCATTGGTTTTAGTGCATGATGTCATGACGCTCAGTGAGCAATAACTAATCTACTTTAAATATGATGGTATTACTATTAAACTATACCATTTAAAGATCATGGTACTTTGTAGCATGTACAAATAGACTGCTGTATTATGGGGGTTATATAATAAAGAGGATGTAACTTTTATATTATTGTCTAATTCAACCTGATTTTCGGTACTTTAGCATGTTTATTTAAATGCTACTCTTATCCACAGGCTGGATGCATCACGCAGTAGAGCAGTTTGTCGGGCGTGGCACACGGGATTCCTTCCCTCTGGACGGACTCAACCGGGGACCATGGGCTCCCGTGGGCGGCCGCGCCTGGCAACCACCTGCCAGGTGTGTATCCATGACAACACATACATTTATGCTAACCTCTTTGTTCAAGCTATGCTGAAGACTTTTAAGTTCTGTTTTTAAAATTCTGTTTTCCAAACTGAAGTTAAAGAATTAATTTAATGAACAACCTGCTAAGAGAAGCCCCCTGACTGTAAAGTGTGTACTTTTCTTCATAAGGTGTTCGCCTGGAATGAACCAACACCAGCTCCTTTCCCATCTACCTCCTGGTCCTATGGGTGGACCCAATCATCCAAGTAAATTTTTTAGTAATGGGTAAGAGATTAAGAAAATCATCAAGAAAATAACTAAATGTTAATGACAGAAAATGGCATACTCTAACTCTACTAATTGTTTTGTAATAATGTTCAACTGCTTTGACCTTTTTGTCTATGCAGGCCCATGCGAGGAACTGAGAAGCTTGAGCTCCCACAGCCGATGTTACCAGGTGTGCATAGGGAGCAAGCGAGACCTCATCCTCATCATCTTCACCCTCCCCCTCCCCACAGAGCATGGGAGCAACTGGCTCCGCTGTATGACTCCCACCTCTCTCCTCAAGGACATACTGTGATGCCCACTCACAACGAGCCCTCACTTCGACTTCATAATGGAGGCTATGCAGGTAGTGGGGGACTTCCCCACAACGGCCACCATCAACCCAGCAGACCAAACCATCTGCAGAAGGTGAGTTGTAATGCCATAAGTGCATTTATGTCAGATTAAAAAATGATCAACATTTGGCAGATGGCCTTGTGGTTAAGAGGCAAAAGTCCTGAAGGCAGCTTGCCCAGGTTCAAGTCTGACCTGTGGCTTCCTTCCTGCATGTCACTCCCCACTTTCTCTCTGATTTACTCCTCTATTCTTTCATATCAAATAAAAGCATAAAGCCCAACAAAATAAAAAAGATCAATGTGTATTTGTTTTTTTTTTTAGTTTGGGGGTCCTCAGGAGCAGCATGTTCCCCGGGGGCCACCATTGCTTGGAAATGACATGTGGGCTCAGGTGCACCAGGTAGGAGCTCTCTAATTTGCTATTCTTGTGTTTCATCATCTGTATACACAAAAAGTTGTCTCTGTTCAGAAGCAGACACATGAAAGTTCTACTGAACTGGACTTGTCTTTGGACTGTCATTATGATATTTGCTTTGGTTGTCTTCATCGTCTACATTTTCTCTTTTCAACAGAGGGGCTATCTAGGAAAGATGCTGGGGGGTCAACTGAAGAGACCGGGTCCTCCATTGGGAGAGCAGTCGGTGATACAACACACTCCTCCATCATCACAACAACACCTGTCCTCGCACCAAGCTACAGAGGACTGCCCCAGCCCCAGCAAGAGGAAGAGGAATTCAGATCAGGTAACATTAGTCTTTAAACAGAACCTTGTTTTACAATAACTGTGACATACCAGCTCCAGTACATTTACACTGAGTGTCTTTTAACAACCTCTGCCTCAGTCTTTCTTTATACATTTGCTTGTCATTCTTGTTGTGCAGGTATCACACAATGGGCTCCAGTGTTTCCCTGGCCCTGGCCACTCTTTCTTATCTCCTCAACTGTCATCTGTCCATCACAACTCTGCAAAACCGGCCTTCTGGAACCCTCTTCACAAGAGCAGCAACACTCCCTGGCAGCACCAGAACTCGGACCACAAGAACCAGGAGTTCCAGGTTCGAACTGTAAGAAAATGTCCTTTTTTTTTAGATGTATAGAACCAGGGGAAAAACATTTTACTATTTGCTCCAATCAACAGAAGAAAAAAAAAACATAAAATGGAGAGAGTGGATTTCATTAAGATGTACAAGGCTGTTAACTGTCTGAACCTAACAGAGCATTCATTTCTATTTTCTATGTTTCATATGACTGTAGTTAGTCTTTGTGGTTTATTTGCTTGTTCTTTATTTGTTAACAGGAAACCAACAAACTTGGAATGAGCAGCTACACTTCCAAATCCTCTCCCTCCTCTTCGAGCCCTTCAAACCTCTCTCCTCCATCACACTCATCTCCTGGAAACTTCAACCAGGGATGTGCTTCTCAGCTCCAGAAAGACACATTCCAACCTCAGGCTGTAAACCAGCAGTCCCCTCATTCTTCATACCCCAGTCCAAGCTCCAAACTAGGGCTAGTTCCAACCTGTCAGGCTATGGAGCCTCATGGTCATCATAACCAGAGAGGCCCTTTCATTGGGGGGAAAGGTGGCAGCCAAGCTACCTCTCAAACAGCATCGACCCCAAAAAGGGGAGACAGAGGTCAACACCTAAACACCCATGTGCCACCAGCAAACCATTCTGCAAATAGCAACAACAGCAGCAGTGTGCCTTACAGCCTCTTCCAGCCTCACCCAGGGCTGGGGCTCCAGGGTCCTCCTCCCCCTCCACCACCTCCTGCCAGCAGCACCTCAGTACCTCAGCAACAGAAAAGTGCGCCTCATGAGGCCTGGAGATATCAGAGAAGGCCCAGCAGTCAATCCCTGGTGAGTACGATCCTTCTGGCTCGAGTCTCCAGTATTCTTTTTAGTTTGTTTTTCTACAGTCATGAGAGTTAGGGTCTTAAAAATAATGCATCAAATATTTTTACTATGAATTAAAGAGACTGGTACAAATTGTTAACAAGGTGCAATAATGAAATATGCATCATTTTTAATGTCAATTACAATTCTACAATTCACTTAGCAGACGCTTTTATCTAAAGCGACGTACATCAGAGAGTAAGAACAACACAAGCGAGGATCTAGAAAAAAGGAACAATGTCAGTAAGAGCAAACGATCAGCTTTGAGTCTGATTGGACACACAGGTGCTGACAGGAAGTGACCAGAGGCAAAGCACAACATTGAGGGCAGTTCTTGAGAGCTCTAATCAGTATAGAAACCATCTTATAAGTCGTCGTTATCAAACAAAAACCATCGTCATTACCATCATCATCATCAATAATATGGAGACCATCATCATTAAGTTAGTAGGTATTCATGAAAGAGCTGGGTCTTCAGCTTTTTTTTTATTTTTTATTTTTATTGTGATAAGGTACAAAACAAAAATGTGCACATAGACATGACAATTAAAGCGACGGCAAATAAACAAAAACAAGCAAAACAGAAATAAACTAAACAAAATCAAAATACGCAAACATTAGCAAAGACAAATACAATTGAAGTAGATATAATAAAAGTCAAGTAGTAAGTTGAAGTAGTTGTATAAGGAATGTGTGTGTGGCAGTATAATACATAAAAGTGAGTGGCTGAATGGGAAGTAGCAAGAAAAATAAATAGCAACAAAATTGAAGATAATAGAGAGGAAGAGAAAAGAGGGGAGAAAAACAAAAAAAAGATATACATGTGTCAATATTAAAGGAAAGAAGAACATTTTAATTTCAGTTTGAGGTATGATTTTTCTGAGATTTAGGTGAATTATGAATGGATTCCAGGTGTTATTAAAGGCTGATATATTGTTATTCTTGCAGGCTGCGATTCTTTCTATTACAATGTGTCTTTAGCTTTTTCTTAAAGGTGCAGAGGGACTCTGCAGATCGCTAAGGCTAATGTAATTCATTTTTTTCTATGTGTTTCTTTAGGAATTGGGAACCTACAGGGGTCCAGGTCTGCTACCTCAGCACCAGCAGAGCCACAATCAGGTCATGGATAGTCGGGTTCCTAGGCCCCCCCAGCAGCATGTCAGCCCTCCTCTGCCCCAAACCAACTCCACACGGACACCCGTTATTACCCCAAATCTGCCTCTATCCCAGGCCTCCTGCTCCATCAGTAGCTATGGCAACAGCACCAGCTCAAAGGGTATACCAATGGGTGTAGTATCCACGCTGAACACAGCACCACCCGGCCCTGTGAACAAAGGCAGCAGTCATAGCAGCTGGCAGAGAGGAAAAGAGCCAGTATCCCAAATTTCCACCATCAGCGTCACTAGTCCCCCGCCTCACCTGGACTCACTTCTGCAACCAGGATGTCAAAGAGGCCAAATCATCACTGCCAACCAGCCTCACCAACAGGGTCAGCCTAGACCAAAACAACCAGTTACCAAGTCCCAGCCCATGAAGGGGAAGACCTCATTCTATGCTCAGGCTGAACAGAAGCAACCTCCTGTATTGTCCTCTTCTTCTCTGTTCTCCTCGGGACACCACAGGGCAGGAGGGGATAGTGTGATTACAAGCAGACTTTTAAATCCTCTTCCTGTCTCTCCTACTAAATATCGCCCAGCTTCACCCTCCAGGCTTCAACCCCCCTCAACTGTCATCAACGCCCCTCAGCCATCTAATCCAGTCTTCTTCTCTGGACCTGTTCACCATCCAGACTCTGCCTCCACACAGGCGTACTCTCAGCCCCGCGTTCGTCCAGCAGCTCCCACCCCCGTCCCGCAGTCCATTGAAGAGGCCTTAGACAAGCTTGATGCAGAGCTCGAGGGTCATATGCAAGCTGTAGAAAGGGGGAAAAGGGACAGAGAGGAGCATGAAAGAAAACTGAGAGAAGAAAGAAAAGAATGGGAGATGAGACAAAAGCGGGACGAGGAAAGGAAGAGGAAAGAGCTGGAGAAGAAGGAGAAGGAGATTAAAAAGAGAGAGCTGGAGAGACAGGAAGAGGAGAGGAGAAAGAGAGAGTCGGACAGGCGGGAGCAGGAGAGAAAGAGGAGACAAGAGGAGGAGATGAGGAGACGAGAAGCTGAGAGGCTGGAGGGGGAGAGGATAAAGAGAGAATGGGAGAGGCAGGAAGAGGAGAGGAAAAAGAGAGAATGGGAGAGGGAACAGGAAAGGAAGAAGAGAAACTGGGAAAAGAAAGAGGAGGAGAGAAAAAAGAGAGAACTGGAGAAGCAGGAGGAAGAAAGGAAACTACAAAGAGAGTTTGAAACAAAAGAGGAGGAAAAGAGGATGGAACAGGAGAGGGAGCAGGAGCTGTCGAGTACAAAAGGCAAAGAGCAGACAGCTATTGAAAACCTGGAGCGACTGCTCTCTGGAAACACTTCTCCAGCACCGCTACCTCCTCGCTTGTCTTCAGTTACTGTACCTCCTTCAGGTACATCACCCCGGAGCTCCCAGGCTTCACCCCCCTACCCCTGGCTTAGCCGTGGTGGCATGCTCCCGTGTCCACCAGGCCAGCTGAACACCAACACTACTCCTGCGGAGAGGCTGCGGCCCCCCCCTCTCACACCTCAGACTGAGTATGCCAGAGAGAAGCAGAGACAGAGAGAGATGTGGAGCAACAACTGTGGAATGACTTTCAGTCCCTCATCGACTCACAACAATACCTCAGGGATGAACCAGTCCAACAAGCCCAACAAGCCCCCTGCAATGCAAGTGGCACCCAGCCCATCCAAAGACACAGCCAGGGAGAGGGACAGCAACCAGCATGCTCTGCCTCACCTGGCACTCAGAGAGCCCCCCAAACTATATCAGGCTTTCCCCAGAGAACAACTCCCACAGCCACCTTTACTATCCACCAGGGGGCGCCTCAACAAGCAGGTGACAGAGAGGGGGAATGATGAAAGCTGTGGCGCTGACAGTGCTCAGTTTGAGGAGGAGCCCTCTGAGATGTCCACCCTGCTCCCTGATGGTCTGGCTAACATCATGGCCATGCTGGATGAATCCATCAAGAAGGAAGAGGAGATGTGTAACAGTCAGAAGACTGGCTCAGTGAGTCTTTTTTCTCCTGGTATCCCTCCAATGAAAAGCTACCTGTGTGCCCCGGACCTCATTCCAGCCACAAAGCATCAGCCAAACCAGGAAGACTTTGGATCAAATTCACACGCTAGCCCTCCTGTGCTCAGCCGCCAAGGCTCTTTAGCGTCTCCCTGTAGTCGCACGTCTTCTCTTAATGAGGACGATGAGGATTACCTGAAACCTTCCCCGAGTCTTCCCAAACCTAAACAGCCGTCGGACATTGGAATGGGTGTAGGGAACACCAATTACCGCCACAGTGACTTGGCTAAACTGTATGGTCTCCCCGAGCAGACTAAAAGTGAGGCTGAGGAGGAGGAGGAGGAGGATGAGGATGAGGAGGAGGATTCTGAGACCCCATCTTGTTCTCCACCACCCCAAAGGCCCCACCTTCACCAAACAGGTGTACACAGTATGTTCAAATCTCTCGCCACAGTCCTAGAGAGCCAGAAGTATGCTTACCGTGGTGGGCCGTTTGGAAGACCCCCTCCATCTGCACTGGTCGGGGTCAAATATTCTTCTTCACTGTCGCTGGGCCCTGATATAGACCGCCAGCAGCAGGGCAGCTCTCCAACATCTGATTCAACCAATCCACCATTCAGTCCAATTGTCCCACTTAAGTTCTCCCCTCTCTCGCAGCTGGAGGACAAGAAACTGAAGATAGAGGATGCTGACGTCTGGAGAGATCAGGAAGAGATGACAGAGAAAAGTATTGACTCTTTTCCTGTCATTACTCCTGTTAGGGTGGTGAAGGAGGAACAACTGTTGACCACCATCTCCGAGTCTTCTCTTGCAGAGTTGGGAAAGAGCTGTGAAATCATACTCGGTCAACAGTCGCTTCCTAACAAGAAGTTGGAAGAGTGTGAAGGCCACAGCCAGGTGGAAGAGAGAGTGAAGGAGCGCAGAGAGAAAGAGAAGAAAAAGCACGGGCACAGTAGCATCAGGAAGCATGAGGAAAGGAAAGAAAAGAAGCATCGAGAGATGGCCTTCTCCTCTTCTTTATCATCATCATCTTCTTCTTCTTCAAACTGCTCCAGTTCCAGCCACAGGCGGCATAAGGACGGCAAGAGCCACAAGGAAAAGAAGGATCGCAGAATCCTCGGTGACCTAAACCTCCAGAGCAAGGAGGGCTATCTTAAGAATCAGAGTCATCACGTCATGGAGAAGAAGAAACGCAAGGACGCTTCTGGTTCCAGCTCCACCAGTGAAGGAGAGCAGGCAGAGTGGATGTCGAGGAGCTCTGCAGAGAGATCCTCTGAACACAACAAAGTCTCAGAGTCTGGTTCTTCATTAGGATCGACAGACTTCTTGAAACTGAAGGCGCTGTCGGACGGGCCCCCCAAGGAGCTGAAGATTCGCCTGATCAAGGTGGAGAGTGGGGACAGGGAGACGTTCATCACCTCTGAGGTGGAGGAGAAAAGAATCCCACTGGAGGAAATCAGCATCAAGAACTCTGCTAGTGAGATCATCAGGTCCTGCAAGTAAGTAATGCACTGTGCATTTCTGTGACTGTCATTTTTTATTTACAGTTTGGCAAATCTAAGTGTCCTAGCAGAAATGTAAATCTGTTTGTGCTTTCATGTTTTCACCTGTCTGCATGTGCTCTTTTTTTTCTTTAGGGGGGCCAGAGTCAAAGGGAAGTTCAGAGAATCCTACTTACTCCCTGCCTTCTCTGTGAAACCCATCATGACCTCCGAGGAACCCATTCCCAGAGAGAAACTAAATCCTCCTACACCCAGCATCTATGTACGTTACACTGTCCAATTCTTTTGACACAAACTGGAAATGATCACGTCATCAACATGGTAGAAGATAGAGCAAACTGCCAATAGTAGAAAAAGAAACAAAATGAAAAGATAGATAGATACTTTGGGCTAAGGGCGGCTGTGGCTCAGTTGGTAGAGTCGTCGTCTCTCAACCAGAAGGTCGAGGGTTCAATCCCCAGCTGAGCAACATGTCTGATGTGTCCTTGGGCAAGACACCTAACCCTGAATTGCTCCCACTGCTTCAGTGGTGGTGTATGAATGGATTAGTTACTTCTGATGGATGATACTACATAGTGATCATCACTACCATCAGTGTGTGGATGTGTAGGTGTGACCTGCAGTGTAAAAGAGCTTTGAGTAGTCAGAAGACTAGAAAAGCACTATATAAGCTCAAGTCCATTTACCATTTATTGATCCCGAGGGACATTCAAAGCATCCAGTAGCAGGTTACAAAGACGTGCATGACATGAAACATTTGTTACAAATTACCCACAAAACCGACCCCATACATACATATATATGTTAACCCCCAAAAAGATTTAAAGAATACCCCTAGATGAATCGAACTTAAACTGTGCAATTAAAAATAGACTTATACAAGAAATGTTCATAACCCGTGCAGGGATAAAAATATGTGCAATTTAAACAAGAACCTATAAACAGTTGAGGAAAAAAATCTGTAATTAGACCTGAATATAAAAAATAAAAGTGTTGACCTTCTGAAGTTGTGAAGAAAAAAGAAGGTGATCTATAATCTTAGATCCATTGCTAAGGACATTGATCATCATCTGGGATTATTTTTACTTGCAAAATGTCCAGTTTAATAATTTACATTTTTCACAGTCCCTGTGATTTGAACAGTTTTATGTGTAACAACATGTATGCCTGTGCTGCCCTCTTGTGGTGATAAATGAGGACAGCAGCTCTTTCCTTGTTCACTAATGTGTTTCTTTACTCTCTAGTTGGAGAGTAAGAGGGATGCCTTCTCTCCTGTGCTGCTGCAGTTCTGTACAGACCCCAAGAATCCTGTGACTGTCATCAGAGGACTGGCTGGATCTCTGCGACTCAGTAAGTTTACACACACAGTGGACGTGCACATGTAGTAACACACTTTGTACATTGAAAACATTTAAACTGGTCTCTGGACAGTTCTTAATCAAATGAATTCTAAATTAAGCAACTGTCAACTAAATGCTGTATAAGAAATAACAACTGGATGAACCAGTCGATTGATTGATTGATTTATAGCTGAGGCGGTAGATCCCTAAGTATTAGAGGTAACACCAGCTGCTTGTAGCATGTCATACCCTCTCTCAGCACTTTCTACCATTAGATAAAAACTGACAAAAGAAATGAAATTGAGTTGCTTTGATTTTTGTTCCTGTTTTCAGACCTGGGGCTGTTTTCTACAAAGTCCCTGGTGGAAGCCAATGCAGAGCAGGCAGTGGAGGTTAGGACCCAAGTCCAGCAGCCTGCTGATGAGAACTGGGACCCCAGTGGGACCGGTCAGACATGGCCCTGTGAGAGCAGCCGCTCCCACACCACAATCGCCAAGTACGCACAGTACCAGGCCTCCAGCTTCCAAGAGAGTCTGCAGGTAAATCTTCAACTTCTTCATGCTATGTTGTTTGTAATCAAAAATAAGTTTTTTAAATGTAACTGAGGTTTTTATATCAAGGATAGGACATCCATGTTTCTGCATGGTGTGATTGAATTGTTTTGACTTGTGTGTTTAGGAAGAGAAAGGCAGTGAAGATGAGGAGGAGGAGGAGGAGGAGGAGGAGGATGATAAAGAGAAGAAGACATCCAGTAGCTCTGATAATTCCATCAAAGAAAGCTCTAAAGAAAGTAGCAGGTAAGGTTGTGAAATAGCATCACGATTTCCAGTACACTTAAGAGTTTTGGTTTTCATTCTCAAATGTTCATTTCTCCTCAGTGCCGAGCAGAAGCCAGTGGGGAAGATCATTAAGTTTGGTACCAACATAGACCTGTCAGATCCCAAGAGGTGAGCAACTTTCTATACTATTTATATTTATATACAACATACTCCTGAAACCACAGTGATCATATTCTAAAACGATGTTTTTCACTGTCCTTGTGTTTATGTCTCAGTGGTGCAGCATGACAGTAACGTGAAGATGAAAGTTCATTCTGATCCTCTTTCTCTTCTCAGATGGAAACCTCAGCTTCAGGAGTTGCAGAAGCTGCCAGCATTCATGCGTGTGGCATCAAGTGGAAACATGCTGAGCCATGTGGGACACACAATCCTCGGCATGAACACTGTGCAGCTCTACATGAAGGTTCCAGGGAGCCGGACACCAGGTAAACAAGAACTGTCTTTTCATTTGATAAATGAAGGTAAACATGTAAACACAAGTTATTACAGAGAGAATAATGTTTTAAAAATAGGTAATGAAATACAGTCGTATAATACAACAGAGGATGTTCCTCCCACAGGTCACCAAGAAAACAACAACTTCTGCTCTGTAAACATCAACATCGGGCCCGGTGACTGTGAGTGGTTCTCTGTTCACGAGAACTACTGGCCTGCCATTAACGACTTCTGTGAAAAGTGAGTGGACAAACTAAATAGAAGATTACATTGAATTTACATTTGAAGCATTTGGATCATTTAAACAGTTTACAAAATGTCAGGAGCTGTCTTTAACACATCTGTTTCCACTTCAGGCACGGAGTAGATTACCTAACGGGGTCCTGGTGGCCCGTGTTAGAGGACCTCTACAAGGCCAACATCCCTGTGTATCGCTTCATCCAACGGCCCGGAGACTTGGTGTGGATCAATGCTGGAACTGTTCACTGGGTCCAGGCTGTTGGTTGGTGCAACAACATCGCTTGGAATGTGGGACCCCTCAGTGGTGAGGAGCAACCCGTGTAGAGATTATAGATGACCTTTCATGACATTAAGTTTATACATTCAGAGGCTTTCTTTATCTTTAACAAATTGTTGTATGTCTGCCTGCAGCTTACCAGTACCAGCTCGCCCTGGAGAGATTTGAGTGGAATGAGGTCAAAAAGGTCAAATCCATTGTACCCATGATCCATGTGTCCTGGAACGTGGCCCGGACCGTCAAGATCACAGACGAGGACACCTTCAAGATGATTAAGTGAGTTCCTGACTTTCTTAGGCTCCAAGTAAAAATTAATAAACCCTCTTATACATTCTGAAACTAAGAGTTAGAGTTTGTTTACCATGGTGCACTATACCAAAAGATTAAATATGAGGTAAAAAAAATCCCTTTATTACTGAAGCAGTACTTCAATAGGAACTCTATAACCTTATTATATATATTTCAACTGTAAAAATACTTTATACATCATGTTGATGATTTGATGTTTCTGCCAGACACTGCCTGCTGCAATCTATGAAGCACATCCAGATCCTGCGTGACCAGTTGGTGGTTGTCGGCAAGAAACCTTCCTATCAGAGTCGAGTGAAGGATGAGCCCGCCTACTACTGCAACGAGTGTGATGTGAGTTACTACCAGCATGCCCTCTATTAAAGAAATACAACCAATAACCACAGAACAAACCTCACTTAAACTGAGCAGAAAAGGTGCTCTTATGTTCTATTATAGCACATAATATTATTATACATACACATTATGTGTTGTTTAAAAGTGCTTAGGTTTGAGTTGTTCCTTCTAAAGCAGCAGTACAGTACTTCAATCCCAAAAAATAAGAAGTTAACACTCACACAAACGTGTTTGTAGTCTCAAAAAAAATCCCACTCTGTTAGAGCGCAGCAGGAAATATTCAGGAAAATTCACCACAAGTGAGGGCGGGTTTGAAAATGTCCTCTTACTTCCATTCACCGTGTGTGGCACCTGGTGGTAACGCATTGAAACGGCATCAATATGTTTTCCTGTTTGCCAACATGTTCTTCTCCACTCTTTTGTTTTGTTGATACAGTGAATAGCCTGCCTGAACTTTCCAGGAGTGCACATGTGAAAACAGCTTTAATAAGCCTTTGAAAACACCTACAGCCCACGCTGCTTACCTTTAAAACATAGGAAAAGACATTAATCACAAACACATTAAATATGAAACTGTACGGACCTGATTTACTAAAGCTTTGGTTGGGTTAAAATGTGGATGAACTTGATAGCTGATGTGGCGCACTGAAGATCGGTCTGTCAAGTGTGCAAAACAACACATTGTCCATTTAGTTTGTTTACCTTAGTGAATATTCAATGTGGGGCGTTTCTACCCTAGTGTGCAGAAAATGCAAAAAAGTTAATTTAGTACACTCATTGTGATTTACCATGATGGAAAAAAAATGCACTGATTGTGAAGGTGTCTGTATTTACAGGCTGTGACAGGAAGGTGCTCATCCAGGCTGCTGTTATTGTAGCAAGAAGGAGACACATGTGTTGGAATGACAGAAAAATAAATGAACAGACACTGTAGTCTAAAGAAAATAAACTTTAGCATTCATGTCCGCTCGTCTCTTTCCCTTTACATTCCCCGGCTGCTACGCTGTGGGACTGCTTTTATTGTGAGACCTCATCACTGCTTGTTCCCCATCTTCAATCTGTATCTTCATGGAGATTACAATGTTCAGGCCAGACGAGCGGTTATCGCTGAGTCAGGTCTGAGTGGAGGACTCAGCTTCTCCTGCTACCCTGTTTGACAATCCATCTTTAAAAGATGGAGGGAGGAGGTTTTATGATAAGCCAGATTTTCTTTTTGGAATTTTCAGATTTCTCTTCTGAAACTCAAAATATGTTTATTTGCCTCTTCCAGTAATACCTCGAGTTACATCTAGCAGTCAAACTGTCCATGATGTAAATCCTGCCCCCTCCACAATCTTTGCTCCTGTTATCATTCACACAGTCTGTCTGAGTCCATCACCCTCACTTGTTGTACTTGTTACATGATCTTAGTAAATCAGGCCCTTTGAGTGTTAGACTCATTCTCACATGATTTATTACAAACTTTTTTTAAAGGTCCCATATTCAGCTTTTTCTGGTTTTATATGCCCTTTAGTGTGTTTTCCAAGTGTCCTGTGCATGTTTAGGCACATCTATGTGCAAAAATTCAAAGTCCATGGAAACGCAGTTTCTCCTACGTCCTCCTGTTAGCTGTAGCATTAGCTGCATGTAACGCTCGGTTCTAGCCTCCCTTGATAAAAATTTGTCAGTGTGTCTTCTTTGTCAGTGTGAGATCACTGATCTAATCCCATTGGCTCATTGTGGCAAGCCCAGCAGCTCATGTTGAAATTTCCAAGAAGCATTCTGAGCAACTGACCAATAACGACAGAGCGGATCGGCAGACCAATCAGAGCAGACTTGGCCTACGTGGGGTCTAACAGTGTGGGCTCAGCAGAGCGTAGCTGACGGACTCAGAGCGTAGAGGGAGCAAGGAGGAGCAGTACATGAAAACAGACACTTTTTTATAACTTTATCTATTGTGAATGTACAAAAGTAGGTACATAGATTAAATATACGAACCCCAAAAAGGGCAGAATATGGGCTCTTTAATATCAGTTCTTGACATAATTCTTTCCTGAAACTATATTGCATGTTTCCTAACCTGTTGTCTCGTCTGTCAACAGGTGGAGGTGTTCAATCTATTGTTTGTGACGAGTGAGAACAACAGCAGGAAGACGTATGTGGTTCACTGTGAGGACTGTGCTCGTCAGCGTAACCCCAACATGAACAACGTGGTGGTGCTGGAGCAGTACCGCATGGAGGAACTCATGAACATATACGACTCCTTCAGCCTGGTAAGCACACACACTCTTTCATATTCATCATTTTACTCTTTTCTTAGTTTTCTCCAATACACCTCGTTGTTATTTCTGTCCCCAAGGATTAAAAAAATTAGTAGATTACTGTTCCATATAAATCCTGACTGTGTTGTGTCTTTTCCAGGCCTCGTCGTCCCGGTGACAGAACTCTCCTCCTGCGTCTCTTTAGCCATAACCAAAACTCCTGCAAGCCGGGACACATTTTCACTTTGGTTTTTTGAATGACCCTTTCATTAATAAACACAATATTTGCTACTACTACTGCTATTTCTGGACAGCCAGTTGAATATGTTTACTCATCAGAAACGTTTACAAAAAGAAATACCAAGCAGCCAATACCATACCAGTTTACTCTCAGACGGTGCTTTTAACCAGAAACCAGGGGGCAGTCCGTGCTGCCGTTGAACAAACTTTTGAGGGTAGTTTTGGGTTTAATGGAGAGAAAAGTACGTTCTCTTTTTGTTGTCTTGAATCCTGAAATTTGTACTGTTTGCAATGTTTGTGGGGTGCTGTCTTTTTGAAAAAAAATTAATTTATTGGTTTTTTTGGGGGTTTTTTCTAAACTAGATCAGCCTAGATATATACCACATTGGCCTTGTATGAAGAAAGAAAATAAAAATACTAATAATAGAGTTATGAACATTTTTCTAAAGCATTAAGAATTTAAAAATGACAAATGTTTGGAATGCTTCAAAACATACGGGTTTTAATGACTTTGGTTGTGTTCTGGGGGGGGGCGTTCCTTTTGTCTTTTTTGGTTTCTTGGATGTGTTGTACATTTTGTGTTTGTATGAATTCTACTTTTCATCAGGATATTAATATTCAGTTGACACTTATCAGGTATTTTGTTTAATTCCTCCATCTCTGAATGAACTTTCAAAAAAAAAGAAAAGATCTCATTGTCATCTGGTGTGTGTGTGATTATACCTCGGATATGTTTTTGTTCCAATATGCAGACGTAGAATTTTCCTCTTTTGGCATTGTACATTTAATTTAAAAATGTTTCCTCTATTTATTGGATATCAATGTTCTCCCTTTTTGAACGGGGTTGTACAAGCGATTCTTTTTTCAAATGACTGATTGCTCTGTAAGAAATGTGGGGGTGGTGGGGGCTGCTGTTTCTCTGGTGCTTGCCTCTCACTACTCCTGCCTTTTTCTCCTGATATATATCAAATGATATCTTTATCTGGAATATAACGCCACCTTTCTTGTAGACAGTAGGCACACTGCTCACGTAGAGAATGGAATGCTGTGTTTGTATGGTCTTTAAGGAAAAAACAACCTTTTCCAAAATGTTTGAGAAATGGTCATTTTTTTATTCTGTAGGGGGATTTTAGATGAAATTCTAATGATTTTTATGATATTATCTGTTGAATATGATAATGAGATAGATGGTGCTACATTTTCTCTTTTTTCTGTTTGTCTTCTTAAAATGAGAATTCTATTTTTCCTGTTGCAATATTACCCAACCCCTTTCCTTCTCTTTGTGGTCATTTATTTATAACTGCACTGTTTAGAGAATTCACACACTTGCATACACACACACCAAACTGAGCCAGACATGTCTTAAACACTTGTGAATTTGTGACTATTAATAATAAACACATTTTGATAAATCTAGAAATGAGTGTCTCGATTCTTTTGACTTTGTAACATCTAAGTTCATCTGTCATAGTGTAATCTTACCAACATGAACAAAAGAATCAGGTAATCATGATTATATTTACATCATTTAGGGACAGCACAGTGGTGTGATGGGGCCTTTCTCTGTTTTTCTCTGTCTGACTGCAGGAACCTTACAGCATCCTCGCAGAGTTCAAAAACATGAAGAAACTTCATTTATATAACCTTGACAGCAGGTTTGAGTGTGAGTCATCAATCTATATTCAAGTACTCAAACATCATTCAACTTTTATTAACTTACATTATTTACATTATTAATATCATCTCAATGTATTTTGTTATAGTCTAGTCTTTATTTGACCTTAATGCCTTCACATCATATTTCAATTTTCCTTCAATCTATATGCAAAAAGCAGCGCCTGTTATCATGTTTACCTTATTAACAAATATTCTGTTTAGTTTTCTCTATTTCTTGAAACAACAGAAAAGTAAGAGTGTTTGGCACAGCTTTGTCACTCTTTGAAATCAGTCCTGAATGTGACGGACAAAAAGGTGTGTGAAGGAAAGCTAAGGAACACTTCAGGAAAGTTTGAATGAAAAGGGGAAAAGACTATTTTAAGCTTTAAGCTGATCTAATTAAATACACCTTAAACAAGTTAATTCTGTCACTCTAGATAGACTTTTAACATAACTATTGAGAGAGAACAAGGTCATAAAGCAGTTTCCTCAAGTAAACAATCCAATTTAATGATTTTTTTTCATTAAAAAATCAGATTTTTACATTATAAAAATATATAATGTACGACGAAGTATTAGGTCCATGTTTAAGAACAAAAAAAATAAAAAAATTTGATCAAAGTCATAGATTTACGAGATAAAATTTGTAAATGGATCTATATTAGGTTATGGTTAAAATAATTATTCTGAAAGGTTTAACCAGAAGAGTAGCCTCCTGAAATGGTAACCCTCAAATTTCCTCTCCAAGAAAAGAGACACATGTCCTTTAAGTCAGTGTGTTTCTTTCTTTGGAGATTCCCCTCAGTATCTTCAGGTTCCTTACCATGCTGATGCTGATGTGTGTGTGCTTTATGTAAATCACCAACACAACAATCAATCTGTTGTTTTAAAACAGAGACTTGATATTCAGTCAATCTGTGTTACAGACTACACAAGGAAGTATCTCCTTCTTTTTGAAACCTACTTAAGATATAACTATTAAACTAACTAACTACTAAATACTAACCTACTAAAGATAAACATATAGCTTACTAAAGTCTAACTTGACAAGAGGCTCCACATTCCTCATTTACGTACAGACGGCTGCTGCTCTTCTGATATACTTTAAAATAACCACTTTTATCTCTTAATGTTTGACTTTAATCTACTACATTAAGACTTTCTTCTCTTCTGACTTCTTTCATAAAGATTTACACAATTATTCTCCAAAATGCATCACTTTAATCACAAAATCTCTGATCCCCCCCACCGGCTCTAATAATCCTTTGTAATAATGTATTTGATATATAATTTACTATAAAAAATAAAATACAGAAACATTTCTCTCTGCATCAGAAAGTCTCTATTGATGTTGTTGTGTTTTTTCCTTGAGGGAACAGGTTGAGTTAAAGATCATTGGCAGGTCACTTGATCCAGGGGTCAAGTTAGAGGCTAAGGGCAAGGAGGGACAAAAACCAGTGGAGCGTCTGAAGGAAATCCTGTTTCAGAACACACAGGAAACACACCACAGTCTTTTCATCCTTCATCAGGTGATGACAAGAGGATGCCGGTTTTTCCCTCAGCAAGGACAAAATACTGCAGCAGCCTCGTCTTTATCATGATGAAAAAACACTGAACAGTTTGTTTATGCTCCTCTTGTTGTGCAAGATAAAGATGGATTATGTTGTAACTATTTGATCTATGATGCCGAGGGCCCGAAGAGGGATGTTAATGCTTTAAACACACTGCATGTCAAATGATTATAGGGGACTTCATGTAGACCAGGAGGGGCTGAAAGTAAACAAGGTCTACAAGCTCAAATCAGAAGGAGATTTTATACAAGACTATTTACTCCGCTCTGAACTTGGGTTATCACTGTAACTAATTACAGAGCCCTAGATTCTTATTTCATCCTCCTCTTCTTATCATGCTCTGATGTGGTGTCCTCATGCTGCTGCAAACAGATCGTCTGTCCTATTAGATTTCTGAAAAAGATGAACAGTCACCAAAGTTATAAATGAAAGTTAGTTTTGAGTTAATAACTTAAAATAGCCTTAAATTAAAACTAAATAAGCTTCAGAGATAAACTCCAGCTTAGATCTCTGACTCTTCTTCTTCTGTGTTTTTCTTTCTTTTTCTTTTTATTATTAGTTGTTTTTTTCATCTGTTTTTTTAAGTCATGCTTAGTCTGAAAAAGTTTGTTTTTAAACCTTTTTATAACAGTCAGACTTTGATTATAAATAAAGGTACACTTATAATTATATCATATATATTATATATATTATATTATATTATATATATTATACTTATTATTATGCTTATAATTATAGCAGCCAGACTTTGATTATAAATAAAGGCGGGTGAAAACCAAAGGGCTTTCAGCTGCAGTCTTTTAAATATGTTGGATCCCTGGACCTTTAGAAAGTACATATCACCCAGCAGGGTCTTTTTTAGGGGTAGATCTTTTACCCCAGAACTACATTTAGATCCTGGTAGATTTGGTCGAAACGCACAAAAAGACCACATTTCTGGAGTTCCTCCAGTTGAAACGGGGCTTTGAAAAATTACAAAATTATTTCTTAGCTGGGCGCTGGCAGCCTACGGGTTACCCCTCAAAGTGGGCGGCCCGGGTTGGAATTCCAGCTGTGGTTCCTTTTCCACATGTCTTTCAACCAACAAATGACTCAGTTCATCCTTGATTTCAGATTTGGGCTGAGACAACAGTTCAAAAGAATGGGACACGCAGAAAAGACAACCTCAAAACATAAACTCCAACAGCTGTCACCAAGGTGGGAACAAGATACTACCATGTTTTACAAATGGATGAAGTTGTATGATAGTTGAAAGGATGTATAAATTAATGCATTTACATACATATAGATCCCTTCTAGATTCATTTTTGTTAATATAATTCTAACAAATATTATTCTATCATTTACATAAAGAAATGTGTCTTTAACATTATTGATCAATGAAGACTATTGAGACATTTTGCTCCTAGTTACTGAACACCTTAATAATAATAATAATAATAATAATAATAATTTATACTTTATAAATTCAGTTTTACACTCTGTTAAATGAACATGAACACACATATAGGCTGAAATACACACACATGCACAAACAGGATCCTCTGGACATTAATGGAGAGGTCTCAGAGTGAGGGGGCTGCCCACAGCGAGCGCTCCAGAGCAGTGTTTTGCCTCATCCAATGACACCTGGAATTGGCTACAGCCCCCTGCAACCCCGAACAGTATAAGCGTTGGATGTTTCAAGGTAATCAGTACCGTGCCTAAGCTTCACCACTGAAGCCCGGGGCCCGTATTCAATTTAGCTTAAAGAAATCCTACCCAAAAAAAATCCTAGCGATGATTTTTAGCCTACAGCTGATCTGAGAACATTCTCAGAGCAACTCTGAGCAAGGAAGAGACAGAAACTTGTATCTTAGTGAGGAGGTGTGGTTGACCCCGGTGCTAGGTATGACACATTTTTTCAGAAGCTGTGATTGGTTAATCAAAGAAATTGAGAAAAAAAGTCAATCAAAGAATCTAGTCAGATGATCTTTAAAAGTATAGCCTACAAGATGTCAGCCCCTTTAACATGCTGATACATGCAGTTTGTACACATTAATGATAAGTTCTCTATGCTCACCAAAGTTAGCCATGGAGTCCAACAAGGGTCAGAGCTTGGAACACTTATCTTCACCTTATAGTGCTTCCTCTAGGTAATATTATGAGGAAACCTTCTACTGTACATACCAATCAGTTAGGCAGACACCCTTTTAACCTTAGGTAGGCTTGAAATGGACTGGTAAAACATCTGCAGCAGCTTCTTACAGATGTTGAAGGACCCCAGCCTTCTCAGGAAGTACAGACGGCTCTGTCCCTTCCTGCAGATAGTGTCCATGTTTGATGACCAGTCCAGCCTGTCTTCCAACTGCAGCCCCAGGTACCCGTAGGTCCTGACCACCTCCACGTCGACCCCCCCGATGGAAACAGGTTGCAGATGTGGCTTGTTCCGTCGGAAGTCCACCACCATCTCCTTGGTCTTGGTTCAGCTGCAGATGGTTTGAACAATAATAGGATAATAATAAGACAATAACAATAATAAGCAGGCACATGACACACATCCCATATTTTATTTTATTTTTTTTATTTAACATTTTTATAAAATAGTTGTTCACCCAAAAGCCTATCATTCTCACAAGTCCTTACAAGTAATAAACATAGCAAAATCTTTTTCAGCACGATAACCCAGAAGAGACTCACTTTTCTCTTTTTCCTGATGTGATCTTTAATCACCATGAACCTCATTCAAGCGGAGGGCCATTTGGAGTATAGACACTGCAGCATTCTTTTGTGAAAATATCAGCCAGTTTCTCAAATATTTCAAAACCTTCTATTTTTTTAGCCACCTTTAATGTCAGAGCAGAAAGTCCAAATGGATCTGTATGCAAAACTTTTACTTTTTTTAAAATACAGGTGCACTGTCTGTCATGATTTGGTTTTGTATTTGAGTTTCCCTGTTTTATCCCAGTGTTGCTTGTTTCCCTTGTGTGTTAATGTTCCCTAGTGTTGCTGGTTTTTCCCTTGTGTGTTTCCTAGTTTTGTCTTCAGTGTTTTCTGTTTTATTTTGTCATTTATTATCCTTGTGTATCTCTGTGTTCTAGTGTGTTTTTGTTTCATTCTTGAGTTCTGTGTGTCTTTAGTGTTTCATGATTTAGTTTGTAGTTGTCCTCAGTGTTTCTTGTATTCCTGCCTCTGTGTGTTTCCCAGTGTGATTGTCCTCACCTGTGTCTTGTTAGTCTCACCTGTGTTTGATTACCCTATGTCTATTTAGTCTCTGTGTTTCTTCCCCGCTGTGTCAGTTCGTTGTATGTTGTTGTATGTCGTTTGTTGGTATGTCAGTTTTTGCTCGTGCGCCTCTGTGGCTCCCTGTTTTTGATCCCTGTGTTTTTTGTTGAACTTTTGAAGTAAGTTTTTGTTTGGCTTTTTGTTAAAATAAATAGTTTAGTTAATTCTGCACTTGGATCCACACCTCCTTGTTTTCCAATTGTGACACTGTCTTCTTTTGCTACTCCCTCATGCATCATTATGAACATTTTTGGCCATTTGGGCAAATTTGTCCTCTTGATCTGGCCATCATTTTGGCCGTGTTAGTGCATATGGCACATTTTTTGTAAGAAAGTCTCTCTCTTGGCAAATTTTTCGTATTGCAAATTAAAATTTTTCTAGTAGATCAAAAGAACACTGTGAAAAAAATGTGCTACCATCTTAAGTCATTGAGGACAAAATCTCAACTTCCAAAAAACTGCTATAAAAAAGTACAGATTAATATTTTAATTAATATACAAACACTCAATCATTCTGAGGTTTTGAACCCTTTAAATGGCAGTTTGACAACATGATTCTGGCATTTAAAGGGTTAAAATCCTGTTAATTATTCAATATTTGGTAGCAGGGCTGAAGTTGTTTAAGAGATTTATGCAGAAAAAATCAGAAAATAATATGAATCTGTACTTTTTTATAGCAGTTTTTTGGAAGCGGACAAGAGGGTGGTGAAGGTTAAAACTCTTTCAATCAGAGGAGGATTTGCCTTTAACAGTTTTTATAGGAATATCTTTGGAGTTTCTACTTTGGACAATTTTCCCAACTTGTGTAAACTTATTGCATTCTTCAAACTATGAAACCTCATGGGTACTCTAACATTCTGATTATTACTGTCAGACATAAATATAGCTTATTTATTGAAGAAAAGTGTCATAAATAAATAAAGAAGATAACCCAAAGCCATCTACAGTGAAAAGTAAAACTCAGAAAGAACAAATGCACAACTTAAAACACAGAATGATTTTCTATGTGAATTAAAAACATTTATTTGTATCATATGCCTAAAGGAATCATATTTAAGTGCATTCAACAAGTATAATGAAGCTGTATTCTTATGTAACCAAATAATAAAAAAAGTGTACTCTTTCAAAACAAATGTCTGTGCTGCCCTTCCCCCTGATTTTCTGCTCGCCTGAACTTATCTGGTGAGTTGCCCTGCTCTGACCCCCAACATGCTTCACCCTGCCCCCCACTCAAACAGGGACTGGGTAAAGAGGGTGAAACATGTCCTGGCTATGAGAGGTGGAATGCATGTGCTGAGTGGAGACTTTGGAGAGTGGTGGGGGCTGATAAGCCTGGTGGGTGGAGAGAGAGAGAGAGTTGGATGGATGGAGGGAGGTTAAGAAAAGAGACAGCAGTGTGGAGGCGGAGGAGAGTGGGGGTTAAAAAAGGCAGGGTGGACAGTTTGACATACTTAGGACAAAGACCAATGTGAGACAATTTTCATTCAGGCACTTCTGAGGTACAAGCTCTAGACTGTTACTACCTCATCACCTCGCTTGGAAAGGTTTTCCTCACAGCACAACTTCACATGTGTGAAAGAAAAGAGAAGAAGAAGAACTCTACCACAACCAGGTCCACTGACAATTCTGAAGAGACAAAGCAGCAGGAGACCAGAGCTGCAGGAAGCCAACATACTGCAACTAAAGAACCTCCAGATTCTCAACAAAAGGGAGGGAGGTGTGAATAACCCTGTTTCAAGAGAAGTAATAGTTTGTGTAAGTTTAGGAACTTGACTGAGGTTCTTGGGAAGAAGTGAACAAAGCATCTGGAACGATCTGGAGGAGCGACAACAAGAAGTGCACCCTGCCCCTTACCACAATGTGAGTACAAGTGCAGCTGCTTCTGTCATAACCCTAACCCTGTAAATTATTATGTAACCATTGAAACGTCTTAATATAACATTTCAAATGGAGAAGGAGCAGAAATAAACCTTATTAACTGCTGAGGTTAAGTCTAAACTAAGACAATCAATTATGAGATGTACAAGCTGCCTACTTAAGACTATCATATAACTATATTGCATTATATTTCCAGATTTAGAATTCCTTTATTTGGGTCAAACAATGGAATGACATCTTATTCAGAGAAATGCATCTCAAACAATACTAAGAAGTGAAACGGGCGGAACGTCTAAATGTGTTTTCAGTAAGGGTCACAATGACGCCGTCACAAACATGGGTGCACACACTTTCCTGAAAGTCCTTCCTGTATGACCTTCAACTTCCAAAATAGCAATTGGGACAACAATGGGAGAAAGACGCGTAAAAAAAAACACGTGCTAAACCAGCCAGGTAGCTTGAGAATAACAGTGACAGTGTGAAACAGCCGGGACATTTCAGTTTCAAATGAACATTTGTCCACACAACATACCCAATCATTAGAGGAGTGTTTATGCACAGAGATGTTACACCTACTTGAATTCTGATCAGAATATAAAAGGATGAAACTGATTAAAGGGCTTTAGGATTGGTTGTTGCTGGGACTAAATGAAACTGTTGCAATTCAAAGCAGCAGCTTGTGAAATAATCACATGTGACTCTTAATAATTGTTTTATTATAAGACCTCCTATAATATCTGTTGGCAACTTTGCATGAGTCCCTGGTTCAATAGATTCCAAACATGTATTAGATGTTTTTCAGAAGTGATGCTAATAATGGAATAGTTACTTTTTGCACAATGTTTCCTGATTCACAATTCCTGAAGTAAAAAAATGTTGTTCACAGACATGTTGTGAAATGATTGGAGGAATGTGATTGACATGGATCAGTCACATAAAAGTACCAAAGCTCTCATCAGGGAGAATTTCTTCTACATTTTCTTTGCGCTGTTGATTGGCAGTTCAACAGATGTTTACTGTCTGGCTGTACATGAAGTGATGATAAACATAAAGCATGATACAAATATCCCAGTGTGAGATAATACTGTACATTATTCATGTTTCCTCCAACACTACGAGCACTTTAGTAAAAGGGACCAAGCATGTGTTGTTGTGGTAGAAGGACACAAGCTGTGCTGTAAATGTAATATGTTTAAGTTGAAACATTAAGGTTCCCTTTGTTCATTTGTTTAATATCAACATGTGAGGCAATTTTGTATTTTCTCAAACTTTTGCTCCATATAAATAATTGTCTTCATCTTTACAGGCTGTGACAACAGAATCAATGTGCAGAATAACACCAATTTATACAAGTTAAACACAGGTTTTTTAAATAAGAAAGGGTTGTAAATCAGGGAAAGAGAGCGGGGGATGATGAGCCACAGGTTGCATTTGAACCTGGACTGCCCACTTGGAGGACTACAGCCTCCATGTCAGGGGCACAATCTCTAACCACTGAGCCACCAGCGCCCCAAGTTAAACACACCTTGAGGCCAGCTGGACTTCATGCCACAATTAACAATGTGGAGCCTTTTCATTTCAGCTAATTATGTCTCTGATTGTATCAGCTCACAGATAGCATCACAAAAGGCTAGTTTCCATTTTCCTGACAAACAGAATCTCATGATCTCTTCATGAACCCAGGGTTGCTTGAGCTTTAAACTTGAGCTTTAATCATGACACTTGAAAAGTATTGTGTAACCATGGCATGAGACTAATATCTTTAGAGACAAACATCAATTATCAAAATGTTATTACAGCGGCATGAGAAATATATTTTCCATCTAAACCCACGTCCTGAGTGGATTTTGTCATTTTTTCATTCGACAGTTCACCATGAGTATGGCTGGTACCCTAGAAAAAGGGGCTCACCACCAGGCCTTGGACCTGTCTGAAGAACTGCCTCCTCATCACCACCATCATCATCTCCTCCACTCTAACTCCTTGGCCTCCACGGTCGCTGTGGGAGGAGGGAGAGAAACACCTTCCCGTGTGGTCATACCTCCCCCTTATTCTGCAGCCGACAGTGAAGCCCCTCTAGAGCTGCGGGGTTCCCTGGACTGCTGGGCCTGCTCGGTGCTAGTGACAGCTCAGAACCTGATTATAGCAGCGATCAACGCCTGCCTCGCAGCTCTGGTGTTCGGGACCATCCTAACGCCGGCACTCATCATGGTGGTGTTCGGCTTCCTCTGCCACTCTACAGTAAGGACCCTAACCCTCGAGCCCGGGTCAATGGGTGTCAGCATGTCAATCATGTACCCACCTATGGCAGTTTACCATTAGCCAAGACTTCTTTTTAGGAGAAAATAAATAATTTAACCCCCAGTTATGCTTCATAAGTTATAAGACACTTTTTATTTAACCTGTTTAGATTCATTCCAATATTGCCAAGTCTTTATTTGATAGGCTCTCAAGCTGGATGGTTAGGACCCTAACCCTAACCCTAAGGGATATATTAAGAACTGAGATGTTACGATGGTTGATCTGATATTCACAGTGCCTCAAGTTTATCTAACAGACTTGGTGCAGAATGAGCACCTTGATCTTGCTGCTTTCTAGTGTGACGGCGCCCTCAGAATAACTTAACAAGACATTTGAAACCTTTCAACAGTGTTAGTTAAGACACATGAATGCAAACATGAGTAAACAGTTTGCATGTTTCCATCTCTCTGTTCATGAGGAGAACAGAGAGATGGAAACATCAATGGTTTTATCTTAAAGTCCTAATCTCATAACTTTGATCCCAAAGTTTCAAACAGTTTCGTCTGAGGCTTTAGGATATTGTTTGGCTCCATCAGTGATGAGAGGCTTTCTAAACAGATAAGCTCGAGGGTTTGTCAGATGTTGAGGAGATGAAGGAAAGTTGAATGAGAGAGAGGTCAGGAGTGTAAGGAGCCAGACGTCAGAGCACAGAAGGATCGCTTTGAGGTGAACCTGGGAGAAGAAGACACTCTGTAAAAAGATTACATATGCAAAGAATGAGAACATAACAAAATGAAAGAATAAAAAGTGAATAACTTGACAGTAAGCATCATTGTAGGCGACCCAAGTCATCATGGTTCAGAGACTTTCTTTTTATACCAATGGACTTAATGTGGGTGGACTTCTTAAAGAGTAAGCAGGATTCTCTCTGTTCTCCTGCTCTCTCACAATCAGACCTCATGTGACACCAGCTTAGAGAGGGATTAACAACGACCTGGAGGGTTATAGAGACTGGGAAAAACCTTTTTATTTTAATGGATAAGAAAACAAGTACAAAAAGGCAGTTACGTATTTAACTTCAGTTTCTTAAGTTAAATATTCTGCCAACACACCCAAAACAATATTCCATGTTAACAAAAAGAAACATTTCTATCTTATTATATCAGGACAGGATCACAACACGGGTGGTGTCAAAGTATAATTTATCAAGAGATGACACATTTCAAAACCTTTCAGTAATTCTGATGATAAATGATATAATCTAAAGTATAGAATTATACTAAAAAGCAAATTAATCAAAGTATTTTGCCTTATTGAGTTTTATGCCAAACATGTAAACACATCTCTTTAAAATGTTGGCCCTTTATGCTCTTCACTAGAAATGCTCCCCCGAGCTCCCACATCCCTCCTAACATCACTTAAAGGCTTTATATGTGATTGTTTGATCCAGCAGATGTCGCCCTTGAGCACCAGCATGAAACCAAAACAACTTGCGCTGCATTGTTGTGTTAGCATGCTAATTCTAGCGATCTTTATTATGCTCGTATCTTCACACTGCATGTAAATTTACTTGAAATGAGCGTGATCTAGAAACGCAGTTAAGCAGTGAGTACAGTATGTTATTCTTCTTTTCTCTAGTCCCTTAATTAAACAACTTTTATACACGAGGGGAGGAGTCAGCCGGTCGTCCGGGCGATGTAAACAAACTGAAGATAGGACTCTGAAAACTCTGAAAGCATCACAGACAGTGGGACTCAGGTGTTACACCCATTGTAGACAGTCATGACTCACAGAGTTATATCAGAGGAAATATTTGATTTCTGCTACATTTAAGTGTGAAAAATCACATATAAAGCCTTTAAATGCACTTTTCTTATGTTCACTTCATCCTTCTTGGGTGATGAGGATTGATTCAGGACAGCTGTGCTGAACTCCTTCATTTGTTCCTCTTCCTCCTGTCACAGTTGAGCTTTAACATATTGACCAACACGTCTGACATTGTGAATGTGTACATACACCATCTTTGTCCTCTCATTGCTCTTCAGGTCCGCCCTCATGGGACCACCCCCTACTGTTCAGACCTGCTGACTGATGGAGGCTGTGTAGCTCTTCTGGTGGTGGGCTTCCTCTTGGTCACCCCTCTCCTGGTTCTGGCTCTGGCTGCATATTGTCGCCTGGCCCGTCATCTCCAGCTGGGCCTGTGCTTCATCCCGTACAGTCGGGCCGTGTACAAAAACCTGCCGGCGACCCTTCACCGGGGTCTGGGTACTGGCTGCTGCGGCGGCGGCAGAGACGGAGCTGATGGTGGGGGGAAAGGAAAAGTCTGGGTGTGAGAGAAGGAGTGAGCTGAGATACAGCAGAAGAATATAAAAGTAACACTGTGAGATGTTCTCTTCTCCCAATGATGGAGGGATGGTAAGATAGAATGTATGGAACAACAAAATGTATAACAGAGAGGATGGGGGGAGGGGTGGGGGGGGGGGGGGGGGGGGGTAAAGGGCAATAACAGTAACAAAATACATCAAATCCAGTTACAATGTTAAGTCTTACTCACAACACTGAGATATCATTATTGAATACTTTGTTACTTAAAGTTGAAAGGGCCGAGTAGTGACACAGAGTTTATATGATTGTAAACGGGTTATTCTAACTGGATTACATGCAGAGGGTAAAAACCATCACTGAAGTAAGAGATGGTTTGACAATACTAAAGTATGTTTGATAATCAGACTGATGAGGTGAAGAAGAAAGTTTCTACCCAGACCTCAATATAACTTTAACTTTTCTGAATAAACATTCACATTCACATTCACACCTAAAAAACAATTATATCTACCTTATTTTCACATTTATGTTATTTTAAAAACATATTTGTAAATTAAATTCATGTTCAGTTGTTGCAAAAAGTGATTCCAATTTTTCTTACTCATTCATTTTATGAATAAAGTTTTTATATTCAGCTTGAGTTGTGTCCGTGTTGTCCAGCATGAATCAGAAAAGGAAATAATGAGGACAGATTGATTTAATTTGAAAAGCAAACAAACAGCAACAAAATGAATGCATGCACAGAAAGAGTAAAAACACCAGAGTTACAGCTTATGATGTTCCCCATTGCTTTTACATTATCATTCTAAAGGAATACAAAATCACTGCAAAAGCTTAATCCTACTTGAGCCAATACAACAATACAAGTTTTTAGCAGATAATAAGAAAAAAAGACAAATACTGTTTCTGTTTCTCATCAAACAAAATCCAGTTATACCAGCCAGCTCTGGAACTCCACATCTTCACAGCATCTGAAGGATGAAAACATAAACAAATGTAATTATTATTCAGCTGTTAATGATAATGATTGCTTTCTGAAGACAATCACCTCCTGCATGTGAGATCTTACAGGAACTGCTCATAGAGACCTGCAAGCAAATGTTGGATTTTCTGGATGGAAATGTAACACCTTAAAAGTTGAAATCATTTTTAAGTTACAACTCTACAACTCTTCTCAATAAGATGTATGAGAGGTCAGAGGGGTGTGTGCTTGTGTGTATTGCAGGATCACACACACTTTGGATAAAATCATTTGTACTTTCTTTAATGTTGCAAAATACGGGCGAAATGCGATAATCTTTTTTTGATTTGATTTTGAAATCCTTTATTAATCCCTGAGCAGAAATTCAGGTTTACACTCTGTTATTTATAGGGACATGCTTCTCACATACAATGGGTCCATATCACACGTATGCACAAACAGGACCTGTAGACATACATTGGTGGAGAGATGTCAGAGTGTGGCTGCTACACACTGCTACACAGAGAGCACACCAGAGCAGTTGGGGGTTCAGTGCCTTGCTCAAGAGCACCTCAGCAGTGCTTGGGAAGTGTCCTGGCACCTCTCCAGCTACCAGACCAACTTCCAGACTATAGTCCGCACCGGGACCTGAACCGACGATCCTCCGATTCTCAACCCAAGTCCCTACAGACTGAACTACTGCTGTAATCATAAATGAATCAGGTTCTAATGTAGGAATTGATCAGTATCCATTGACAACCCAGTATGTAACATAACGTTACTTAAACGAAAAGCCATTGTGAATGGGTGACAAATCATTTGTTCTACAAGTTTAGAGAAAAAATTGCAAACCACCTCATCATGTAGCAGAGGACTGTATAAAGTATGTGTATGTGTATTTAGGTATCCATTCTAGTTTTGACATGAGTGTGTTGTTGATGTTATAACGTATTCTTCATGATGTATTGAGCACACGGCACATTCCCTTATCATTTGTATTTGTTCATTATTAGCAACTATTCCTTTCCATTATTAGCAGCTATTTGAAAGCAATTTCTGCTGTTGCCTCTAGTGGCTGTGAATGAAAGACAAAAGAATGCTATATTAGCACTTGCCACAAGTAAAATGTAAATATCTTTGCCACTGCAAAGCAACAAATGTGCTGTCACACTGATTTCTTAAAAGATCACACATGATGTCCTTTGGCGCCATTTGGTGGAGTTTTAGTTCACTACATCATTTCTCTGAAAAATCTTCTGATGTTTAAAGAAATAATTATTAATTGTAAAAAGCAACAAGTGTTGTGACATATCTTGGCAGCTCAGAAATTATAATTCAGGAATTTTGAATTTTAAACTCCATCTGTTTCATCAAAATGTTTTAAATAAGGTAGTTGAATACAATTTTAATGTTTTCTTCCAATTCTAGCTTACCATGATAACACGATCAATTAACTGTCCTGTTATATTCTTATTGTCTTTACAAAGGTAACTTATAACTTACATCTCTAAGTTTAAATGTTCTAAAGCTAATGTTGAAGAACATAAAGGAGTTTTCTTTCGGACAAAGTGCTGGATGCTCTTTGAATGTTGTCTGGCATTGTTAGCTGACAGAGTTACATTTAGTAATCTCCAAATCAAAAGAAGAAGGTGTGGGCTGAAGTTTTGGATTATTAAACTAACTGTAGTGTGTTATTTTTCTATTTGTTAATAACCCTAATTTAAAGCTCATATATACTTTTTTTAGATTTATTTTTGGGCTTTTTGTGCCTTTAATGGAGAGATAGGACAGTGGATAGAGTTTGAAATCAGGGAGAGAGAGAGTGGGGAATGACATGCGGGAAAGGACCCACAGGTGGGATTTGAACCTGGGCCGCCTGCTTAGAGGACTACAGCCTCTGTACATGAGGTGCACTAACCACTGCACCACCAGCGCCCCAAAACTTATATAGGCCTATACATTTTAACCATGACTTATAATACAATTAAAATAATATATTTTTTAAGGTGTTTTATGAATAAGTCATGTTCTATGGTGACAAAAGCTTGTTTCTTTAAGTCCATCCACACAGCATTTTCTTTTTATCAATTGCATTAGATATATCTTCCACCAGTTCCATCAGTGCCTTTGGGTGGGGGGAGGGGGGCGTATTAGTTCTGGAGGGAAACAGATTAATGTACACTTTAATGTACAGGAATGACCTTTGCTTTTTTTTCATTTTGGAGGAAAATATATTGGTAAATGGAAAGGTTGCAGATATATGTAATTGGATATATTTTACTTTTTAAAACTAATAATATATCAATATTAGAACAATCAGTGGACTTTTTATTTTGAAGTTTTCTGAAAAGTACTGTGTTTATCTATTTCATTCTGGAAGGCAGATGACGTCTTGAAAGTCACATCAGTCACACTGCTGTGCCACGTTTTGCTTTCTAATCGTTGGCTGCATGTTGAGCCTGTTAAGCCTTCCTGGTGGAAAGAGGTCAAGGGGAGAAGGAAAAACTGAGCAGACAGGATACTGAGCAGCCATTCACAACAGAAGTGGAACACCACTCAAGGAGGAAGAGAAGCTTGTTTTCTATTTGTTGTCTCATTCATCATCTGGGAAAGGTAAGCAAACAGGTACTCACATTCATTTACTTTACATAGATTTATTTTTAAGATTTTTTGGAAATAGCAGAGGAACCAAAGAAACAAAAATAGATTTTACTCCTTGTTATCTTTTCTGTTGAAGGATTAATGAAATGAGCTTCAACGTGTCCCAACATGTGTAACAAACACATGGAAAATGCAGTTTATTTTGTTGGTAACCGGTGACTTGTGTCTTTATTTATCAGCATGTCAAAGGCAGGGGACAGGACACCCTCGACAACTTCTGTTGATTCAGCATCAACTGATGGGTAAGTGTGTGAGTTTCCTACACTATCTTATGAAGTTTCTAGATTTGATGGATAATTCAGTATTTTAAAATGCACAGCCTTTTTTTAGTTGATCTACTGAATTTATAACCCTAGAAAAACATCCTTCCATCTGGTATAGTTCAGAATAATATAAATATATGCTGATGTATATTGAGAGTTTGAATGTTTTAAAATGTATATTCTAGGTTTTGAAAATAAAATATGTGCACTCATGTTTTTTTTTCTTCTTTTCAAATCCTATTTTTTTTTTAATTCACTTTGTAGCAAAGAAGGAGGCTCAGTGTCTGACACACCCAAGAAATCATCAAAGAAGTCAAAGAAGAGTACTGAGAGTATGAACAAAGTCTACACCACTGTGCTCAACAGTGTGTTTGGGGCAGTAAGTTTCTCACAGCCACATGTTGTGATGTATATGCACTGACCATCTATGCAGTGTTCATTATTGCCCTCGTTTTTTATTTACAGTCAAATACTGAGTTTAAAACATTTTGATCATGAAACCCAAAAGGTGCTCCGTAACTCTTCACTTAAAGGCGCTGTGTGTTATTCATCAAACAGCAGGCATGAGGTGGAAGTTTGTATATTTACAGTTCTGTTCCTGATCTTTCTCCAGCTGCGATCACTCAGCTTGGTGTGTCTGATGTATTAGTGGCTCATTAGTTCAGGCTTACTGCCACACTTCATTAGTGTAATCCAAAAGAAGAGCTTTGGCAAACACTCACCTATTTGAACTTTCAAACGTTTCTGTTCTCATTGTGCTGTGAAGAGCAACTGTCCTCTGATATCTTTAAAACTTTACATGTAGAATCCAACATGTTGTATTTTTGTTTCTGCAGGACAGAGAATTAGCTCAGGCTGAGTTGGATGGTAAGTGTACCTGCTACAGCTCAACATTATTACCATTGTTATAATGTTATTTTTACATCTCAGAAAGCCCACACCAAATGTAATATGAAATGTAATGAAATACAATTAAAAAGTAATTGGTTATGAAGTGAAATAGTTACAAGGGAGGGTAACTAACAGAAAATATCAGTTTCTTGCTGTTTTCTTTTGATGATAATTAGGACTGTGATGTTGATCAGCTGTGATCTCTTTTTTTACAGAGTTACAAGAGGCCTTCAAAGAGTTTGACTACGACCAAGATGGATACCTGAACTACAAGGATGTGGCTGAATGCATGAGAACTATGGGATACATGCCCACAGAGATGGAGCTGCTGGAGATAGTACAACAAATCAAAATGAGAAGTGAGCATATGAGAAATGCTTTAATATTGATTAAACACAGGAAGAAAAATAAGAGTATTCTACATTGAAAATTAAACTTGACCTTTATTTAAAGAAAAAACAATAGTTTGGGCTGTTTTTGCCACTCCATGCCCTGACCCCTGACTACTGTCTTCTTAACAGTGGGGGGGTTGATGGATTTTGAAGACTTTGTTGAACTGATGGGACCCAGGATGATGGGAGAGACTGCTCATATGCTCGGACTTAAAGAGCTCCAGTCCGCTTTTGTACAGGTCAGTCAACAAACATACACCTTTTATACCAAGAGGAAAGAACTGTCAGCACATTTATACTAATCACATAGGTCTGAAGTTGGAGTCTTTGCATCTCAGTGAATTATTTCAAATGAATAATGATAAGTAGAAACATTTCAACCAATAAAAGTGAATTTGTTAATTTGAGTCATTACTGTCATCTCGCTGAAATGAATTCTTTCAATCTCTTTTTAAAAAGTTTGATCTTGATGGGGATGGAAAGATCAACCAGGATGAGATGAAAGAGGCCATTAAGTCACTGTTGGGGGAGAAGCTAAAGAAAGGAGAACTAGAGGAAATCTTAAAGGAGCTGGACATCAACGCGGATGGAAACATCGACTTTGAAGGTCAGAATACTTCATGCACTGTCACGTCCAAATGTTTAACTGTTAAAGGATTGTTGGTCACACACAATCAGAAACATGAGTGATGACTTCTCTCTTTTTGTCTTTTCTCTCCTTTTTAGAGTTTGTGATGATGCTCTCCATTCGCTAGCTGATAACTGACAACAAGGAGAGGACATACTATCTGTTCTATTCCACATATAAAGTTGATACGACTCATTTGGTAATGTAGGTGTAGACTTAAACAATATGTGCCTATCTCTGTTATAATTGTAAATGATATTTTGAAAGATTGGAAATGATATGATTACTATGTGGTAATAATGGTTTATGCTGTTAAATACATAAACTTATTACGTTATAAAACATGTAAATAAGACTGAAATGTTTTTAATAAAGAAATAAAAGAAAAAGTATTTTCTATTTGTGCCTTTCATTTCAAATAACATATGACAAGTTTATATTTCACAGTTTACTATGAAAACTCTTAAAGACACTTTATTTCAACAAGTGATTAAACACCACTAGTTCATCATCAATAGAAGAGAAAAAGATCAAATAAATAGAACTGAAAATCTAAGTCTGGAAAAACACTGTCAAATGCACTCATATTTCTGGAAGACATTTTTGAGGTTTGAAATGTAGTTTGTTTGAGAAGGGAGTGACCAGAAGTCCAAGCTTTAATCAACCAATTCTTTTGGGCCACCATGACTGCACTGCTGCCAGGAGAAAAACTATAAAGGTTGAGCAACAACTGAAGGCCCTTTCCAAAACACTAAACTTAACTTTGATATATAGAAATGATACTATAGAGTTTGAGATACTAAAGCAGTGATTCATTGTTATCACATCAAACTAAATGTGCACACTGTTAGAAAAGGTGGAAAAATGCGCCATCTGCTGAAATTAAAACTTTGTTGTCAGGCAAACAAAAAATGTATATTCCTAAACTCCTCAAAACATTCACCATGAGTTCAGGTCTTCATAGGAGGAGAAGAGATTACTGAAGCAGCAGTAAAGTAGTGAGTCTTCACTTGAATATGCAGATGTCTGTTTGTTTACAGTTTGTCACAAACCAAAGCAACTTATTTAAACAATTCTTTATATCATACAAAGGTTTCAAAGCATATAGGCTTGCCCGCTGTATGTGTATTGCCAGGATGTTTCACTAATTAACAAAATAATATTAGGATAAACAAAACTAACATGTATATCCTCATTAAACCTCATGTTGTTTCTTACTTCATCAGGAAGTATACCAGTCTCTATTCACAATATGATCCTTCAAAGGGGCAATGGCAATTGAAATTCAAGTCAATTCCATTTGAATAGCAGATGTGTTCATAAAGTTCTCTAGGTCTTAACTAATGTCTCAAATCATGAAAATCTAACTTAGGAAAATTGATGACCCCGTCATTGATCTCCCATTACTTAATGACTCATCCTTTGATTTTTCTTCTTAAAGCAATGTTAGCTTTCACTTTTGTTAATGTTATGAAACGTCACGGAGCACATTTTATTGTTTACATTTTATCTTATCTTGTTAGAACTTATTTAGGTTCATTCAGTCATTTTTCTGCACTTTGCAAGATGCTCACATTGTTTTAAAACATGTGTGTAAGAACACGTTTTAAAATGTTATATCTGAAGCAGATCGCTCTATTCTTCAAAGTGCATCCATGGAGCAACATCACAACTGCCAGAAGTCAAACTTTGTGATGATCTTATGTGTCTATAGCTCTTTAGTCAGCTCATCAGCAAATTCAGCCATGATGTCATGCACCCAGATGTCCCTCTCTTCCTGTGAAGTGTCCACCAGGAAGACGGTTGCCTTTCTGTCCCAGGGCTGAGGGGCCTCCTGTAAGACCTCCAGCTGGGCCACCAGGGGCTTCTTCTCCACATGGTTCCTGAAAACCATGGACGCTTCCTCTGACCACTGCCTTGACTTCACTCCTGACAAAGACACAGGTGTGAAGGTTTAGGAGTTAAGTTAAAAAGCACTATAAACTGTGTTGTGATTTCCACTCACCAGCCAGCTGAGCTGTGATTCCTTGAAATGGCAGCTGTGTAAACTCTTTGATTAACGGTCTCAGCTGGGCGCAGCCAACCAGCTCATGTTTACCGTAGTCCAGCTCGTAGACAGACACCAACCCATTGGTGAGAACTCCTTTCACCAGCACACGATGCCAGCTGTAGGGAGAAAATGTTTTTGGAGTATTGTAGATATATTTTTTTATTTCACATTTTGAATATATAAAAATATTTTGGCAAAGAAAAACTGCTTTCATTCTGTTATTGAAAATGAACTAGAGATACAATAAGATAAAACAAACACTAATGTAATAACTATTGAGAAAAATCATTTCTACAGCATTACAAAGTTGATAATGTACTAGCCAAGCACTGAATTTAAAACATTTGAAAAGAAATAACATAATAATAAGAAACTGTTGAATACTTCAATAAAGAATTATATTTTTGAATTTTACTAAAACATGGGTTTGGTTTGGAAAACTGTATTTATAATTAACAACTATTGATGATAATGCAGTATTACAACATATATATATATATATATTACACATTCATGACATTTCTGTTTCCTCTTTCAAACAGCTGATCTGATGTGGCGCTCTTTCACTATTTAACCACACTTCCCGTCCTATCTGACACTATGTTTTGAATAAAAAAATCATATTCTTCATCACTAAAGACAATTCATATTTGTCTTAACAATTAAATAATCTTTTAAAATGCTTGTTTACTCCCTCATTTATGAATTCACTTGTCATCAATTTTATTATAAGACAAATGCTTCATTTTTGGTAAAGTGGGTGTATGTCTATATTTAAATATATATATATATTTTTTTATATATTTTTTTCAAAGCAGAAACAACTGGTTGATGTATTTTGATATAATATGTATTCAAACCCAGATATTTAAATTAAAATCCTTCTTGTTTTAGTGCCTGTCTCTGGGTAGATAGGGACCATGTTCTTAATGATTGCACATGATGTAATGTTTATTTTGATAAAGTTATTTCCACTATACATTCAGTGTTGGATTATTGGCTGCTACAGGTGCACGAGTACTTCAGAGAAACATTTGAAAATCAAATGTTCACATGCATTGAAATAAAAGTCATCTCACTTGTTGTCCACTTTCGCAGCATATATCTGATGTTTTTCTATGTTGAGAGGTTTCTCCTCGGTTTTATTGTAGTAGAGAATCATCTCTCCCATCAACACCACCAGTTTGTACATATCTCTCCAGGGCTGCAGCACAAAGTGGCCTGGATGGCAAGCCACTGATACATACACATCCATGTTGTTTCCTGAGAAAGAAAAACATCTGACATGTGGAAACAAACTGAACTGTTCTAATGAAAAACATCTGACATGTCATCATTTTAACGGGAGCAGTGGAAACAAACTGAACTGAAAAACATTTGACTTGAATGACTGTGATTTGATCTGACCTGCCGGGGGGAGCTGGAGTAATGGTGGTAGCTGGAGAAGGGATGAAGGAAATGATAGTGTCTCTGGTGGGCATGAAGTGGTCTTGTTGCCTTCGCTGACCCCTCTGGGTCCCGATAGAGCCCTCCTGAGATGAGGCTTGGTTGGAACAGAAGACGACACTGGACTCCCATCAGATGATTCACTGGTTGTTGAAGTCTTGGAGGATACATTGGGCTTCGATATCTTGGCAGGGCTGATCATTTAAAAGAACAAATATTTAGTGTATACTTAACTTGAGTCACAAAGTGTGGAACAAATAGTTAAAAAAGAGTAGAAACCTGTGGCTTGTCAGGAAAACATCTGGTCTCTGTTTGAACAGTTCAGACTTGACCATCTGATGATTGAGGCTGTGCTCCTGCTTGTGGAAGTTCTTGTCAGTGAACAGGTGGACACATACGCACTGCTTGGTTTCATCTATCTTGGCAACCTTGGAGGAATGTCAAGAGTGGAGGTATATGAAAAAGACAAATAGTGAAGAGTAAAGGAGAAGACCTCTGACCAAGAAGAGAGTTATTACTACTGTGCAGCCTCGTGCCCCAAAGTGCCTCGAAGTGTAGGAGACATGCAGGACACCAGCCTCTGAGGAGGGGCAGAAACCTTTTGGTTTATCCCAGAATATAATTTTAATTGTAAATTTACAGCAAGATTGTCAACTTCCCCGCCCGTTTCCCTCGCCTCCGCTGACAATGTGTTTAATATAAGCAAATGTTAGCAAAATGCACGTTTTGTCAAAGGTAAGACTACGGGCAATATTTAAAAAATAATGTTTGTTTATCATCTTTAAGAGGTTATATTTGGTGTTCTCTGCACAGTCAGACTTGATTCATGTTTCATTGTGGTTGTTATAATAACCCTTTGTTAGATGATACATGTGGTAAAATAAGTTTAATGCTCTACAGTTACACATCGAGCGCTGCACAGTCTTCATCGTTTGACTGTGCAGCTTTACATCGTATTTGTTTAGATCATTTAAAACATCGTCATAGTTAGAGGTGATGGTTTAGGGAGCTCTTGGTATTTACATTTAAATCCTGTTGGGGTTGATTTGATAATATTGCTGGTAGTTTAGATGCATTCAAATAGTTTAATCATTGATTTGAACTAACAATGTATCTTTGTAAGTTACTGGAATGCATTTTGAATTAGGCTGTTTAAGTATTATATTTATTTAAAGGCAAGTAGTAGCCTTATGAATTTATATTTGTATATATAATATTAAATTAACTTCATAGGTATAATGAAGTGTTAACTAATTCATTGATTCATTTAAAGTTCAATAATGATTAATGCTTCAGTTATTTGTTTAAAACAATTAGTAATGATGGAATACTGATTATTATTTACTTTGTAAATACAATGGAAGTGGAGTTGTCCAGCGTCCTCTCCACCATAAAGTAACTTGACAATGCACTTGTCATATTCATACCTAAGGACCTTTCATTTAATATTCAATATTAGCAGATCTGCATCATATGTGAGGTACATATCTCAAATTATTTTCAATGATGAAGATGTTGATTTGAATGTAAAGAAGGTGCTCAGAGTGCAACAAAAGCATCAAAATTTAGTTTGATTACTCGACTTCCCTGGATCCCTGTCCCCCTTAGGTAAATGTCTTCATATCCAAACATAATTCATATTTAACTCTGTTATGCAGTTTTGTGGCTTTATTAACTGCAAAGAGACACTTCAAATATGTTTTCACAAAAGAACTATGATTGCTCTCAGCACAAACAGAAGGGCCTTGTATTTGTTTTGCCTGGGGCCTCCAAATCACTATAACAGCCACTACTGAGGTGAGAAAAAGAAGGCGATTGAGAGGAAGTGGGTAGAGGTCTTACCTTCATGCTACAGTCTGTGGTGTTGAGCACTTTCTCTCTGAGCCACTGGACCACATCTGGAGTCCACGATCCAACACTGACAGCCAGGTCTGCTAGACAGCACTTCACAGCCTAAACACAGATTCCAGGATGTGTGATTAGAAAGTCTGTAGGAGTGAATGTTAAAGCTGCCCTCACTGCAACAGTTTGATCATTCCCCCTGAGCGTTTAACACCTTCCTCTTGGTGGACATTGATGCTGACCTGGGGTGGGATTGACATGAGGTCATGAAGAAAGGACCTTGGTAGCTCTCTCAGCTCAAACACCTCTACAGAAGCCTGGACACCCACATCGATGAACAGGATGTCCAACACTCTGCTGCCATGGAGGTTTGTGATCTAAAGAAAGAAACACACACGGATATCTACATTATTTTAAGTAAGAAATTTCCAGTTTACGCCTCGATCACCGAACAGTGAACAAATGAAACTGTCTCTCATGTGTATGAAGGTAGTATGACCTTTACATTCTTTATTAATCCTGAGAGGAAATTCTGTTTTAAACTCTGTTATTGAGAGACATGCTTCTCATTGGTCCCAAAACCTCACATGCACAAACAGGACCTGTTGACCTGCATTAATGGAGAGAGCACCAGGACTTGAACCGGCCACCCTCTGGTTCCAAACACAAGTCCCTACAGACTGAGCCAAAACCAAAACAGCAACATATAAGGCTGATAGACCACTGCCTGGTATCTGAAGAGAATAATGCAGTGCTCTGGAATGGTGACCTTAACTTGGTGGAGGGGTTGGTGTGTCCTGGTGAACCCGGGAGCTGTGTTGTCGGGGGCACGAGCCCCTGATTCGGTCTCCCAAGGCAAAGTGGTCAATCAATCTTATGTGGATTTACTAAATAAGTCACAGTCTGTGCTGCAGACCTATCGTACCTCTACACGGGACCATTTGCCTTTGTAACGAGCTAGGCATCGTTTCCCACAGAAGGGTCTGGAAACCAGGAACTCTGATGTTACCTGGAAGAGAAATATGCTTCATTAAGAATACATTGATATGCTCTAGCTTACACAGAAATGTCACAGGTCAACCTAGTCTCCTACTCTGTACACTGCCTTCAATTTCCCCTCAGGAGATCAATAAAGTATTACCCTGTCTTATCATAAATAATTAAATAAAAACAATAAGAAAAGGAGAATTATCAAAAGAGATAAACAGACTGCATTCTACTGGTCTTTATTTAGGATTACTCTAACTGGAAATAAACTTGTGAATAGAGACATTCTTGCTGATAAAACTAACAAACATGACCCTGTACTTTATAACTGTTGTGAAAATCCTTTGTATTAAGTATAAATGATATGCATTATCAATCAATCAATCAATCAATCAATCAATCAATCAATCAATCAATCAATCAATCAATCAATCAATCAATTTTTATTTGTATAGTGTCAACTCATGACAAGTGTTATCTCGAGACACTTTACAAGAAGCAGGTAAAAGACTCTTTGTTTTTTAAAACTATATTATAATGATAACAATATTATAACAATCACTTTCATGCTTGGTCATTTTATCCAGAAATACAGATTTTACAAAAACAAACCCTGTCAGAAGAAACAACCAGAGTCTATAATGTGTTTTACAAAATACTGATGTAGTGTTACTGAGCTGAGCTATTTGAATGGCTCGAACAGCACATCTAGAAAAAGCATCCTGTCTGCTAACAGATTAAATGGTTTATGTCTTAACTCCAGATTATCAACCTAATCTCAATCTGTCCACGGATCTACCTGAAAGGAGCAACAACGTCAACATTTTCACCAAAGACTTCTAAGAGGAATGTGTGACTCGTGATGTACACAGTGAACATCTTGTGTGTAGGGCTTATGGTGCACAAAAAATAGATTTGCAAATTAATTTGCAGTTGAAATGCAGAAATACATAACTCTTTGTGCTTTTATAAAGAGGAAATGTTACATTTTTATTACATTTTATATAATATAAACTAAGTGAAAACAGCTAGAGAGGACAGTAAAACTAAAATGTTTGATCACGATATTACTTTTGTCAACTGAGCCGTCTGGGAGTTTTTTTTTTAATTAAAATGAGAAATACAAAGGTGCAGATGTGTCGTTGTTCTTTAATCACCGTGTCTACAGGGAGACGCTTCGGGTTCAGGGATCCATTTTTCCTTTGAATAAAGTTTGTGTATTTACTTCACAATATAAAGCATAGAATTATTTCCCTTCTCTCAACTAAAATTTCCCTACCAAATCTTCATAGTGCACATTTAAAAGAAGAAAAAAAATGTAAGTAGATAAAAAATAACGACATTATCTCAAAAAGTAAATGGGAAAGTAAATGGGAAGTGTAAAAATACTAACTGTTTGATGTCACAAGGAGTATATTACTTTTGACTAGTCAACTGAGCTGTGTGAAATGTGTCCCATCACTCTGTCTGCAGTAAGACCCTACAGTGGATTATCTACACCAGGGGTTCCCAAACTTTTCATCCCGCGACCCCCAAAATAACGATGCGAGAGACCGAGGACCCCTTCTGTCCCTGGAAGTGGTTAAAGCATAACGTTGCACACAGCAGCACGCACTAATGGGCCTATCCAAACACTGACAATAGAACAACAATAAAAAATACTGCAGCCTTAAACTAATTGAACAACATTTTTGTATGTAATTTCACAATAATAGGTCAAATATGTCATTTCAAGTAATTTCCAGTTTGCATTTGTTTTTGGAAGGCCAGAGGGTCCCGATCCCGGAACCACTGATCTACACCATGCTAAAAAAGGGACAAATTGAAGGGAAGCAACTTGATCAGACTAAAGTAAAATGCAAATTTACTCTCAATAACGTGAGTCATTCTCTTATTATATACATATATATATATATATATATATATATATATATATATACACACTGTATACATACACAGAAAAATATAGTAAAAGATAAATGTAGCATGCATTCCTAACCTGTGAGTGGAAGCACGTGTCTATTTTCTCCAGAATGTCATTGAGCTTAGCGAGGCCTCTGGAGGGCAGTTGGCAGTAGAGGGTTCCATCTGAGCAGACACTGCCTACAGTCACATTCATGTATGCACTGTTCACCTGATGAGAGCCAGTTATAGGAGTTTAGAGCAATGTACACATACACTGACCCAACCACAAGGATCCCCTCCTGTACCTGCAAAGGACTGGTCAGCGTCTTGTCCTGAAGGGCTTTCATACAGGTAGCATTGATGTTGACATCATCATCCTGTGACGTGTCATACAACACTACAAGAGGAGTCTGCCCTCTTTCCAGGATCTCTGCCAAAAGGATTCTTCCACTTGCCATTCTCTCAAACTTCTTCAGCACAGCAGGTTCCTGAGAGAATGGCTCCAGGCCTAAACACACACACACACACACACACACACACACACACACACACACACACACACACACACACACACACACACACACACACACACACACACACACACACACACACACACACACACACACACACACACACACACGCTCTCTCTTAGAAATCCTTCACTTTTGATATGTCCTTATCAGACAGTTGTTCAGTACGGACTCACCTGCCAGTTTACACTTGGTTGCCTGGAAAGGCAGCTGGAGAAACTTCTCATGCAGCTCAAACACTTTGGTTTTGCAAACTGTTTCTGAGAAGCCATGATCCACATAGTACACCTACAGAGCCCACACAAACCACAGAGATGACAAGGTTAAACTTCTAACCTTCCTTTTATATTGATTACATATCTATGTAACACAACACATTTGAAACTCTAAGTTGAGAGAGATTTGTTCACATTCATGAGGTCCCAAGCACCAAATGATGCGAGGACCCTTTAGTGACAAACAATTGCATTTGAGCGTCCTTGGTTGTTTCCTTGACTTCTCACCTTGACCTTGTCTGCCATGACCTCATACACTTTTGCCCTTAGAATCTCCTCCTCCTCCTCAGCCCTTACAGCAACAAGTTGCCCCAAGGATGGGGATGCAGCAGGAGCTGGACTTCTTTGGTCTAAGCCATAAAAGTCCCTCATGTGGTCCTCCATGGACTCCTGTGCTTGGGAGTATCCTTCACCAATGTACCTGAGAGCAAGAAGGGAAAAAAGATATTTACAAACTTCCAAGTGTTACAGCAGCTTCCACACATTCACTTCCTTCCTACCTTATTAGAACTCCATTGGTGTTGGTGGCCTCCACCACCAGCACAGATGGGTACTCCTCTTTGGGGATCTGCAGAGGGGGCACCACCTGGTAACTTTGCCTCTTCCCCGGCTCATGCGTAACACTCAGCTCCTCCTCACTCTGTGAAGGTTTTCTTTGGTTACAATCCTCTTCTCCTCCACACCGGCTTCTGTACAGGATGGCCCTCTTAGGGTTGTCTGGCATCGGGTAGTCGACAGTGCAGATGTCAGAGAGGAGGTGGAGGTTCTCCAGGACATGTGTAGGCAGTTTGATCTTGTAAATAAATACATATATTTAGTGCAGTGAATTATACAATGACATGAGTTTGAAAGTGTTTCTTATTGTCACTGACTTTATAGGTGTCTTGGAAGAGCTTAGGCAGTGCATGGGCCCACAGACCATTGGAGTATTTAACCAGCAGCTCCTCCAGTTTCAACTTCAGGTCAGGACTGAGGGTGGCAGGGGAGGAGGGGGGGCTGGGGGATGACGATGGAGACTTAGAAGAGTGAGAAGCAGAGTGGGTCAGAGTGGATCCTTGGTTGGCAGGGGAACATGTTTGTTTTTCTGTGGTATTGTTTGAAGTGGGAACAAGGGAGGAAGGGGAGTTCTGACTGAGAATGATCGGAGGAAAGGATGTGGCGTTCTGTTCCTTGGCGGGGTACAGGAGCAGCTCTGATGTGTTGCTGCTGGAAGTTTTCTCTACCTTAGAGAACGAAAAAGAAATGACTTATTTTGTTTGCAATACTGACTGAACATGCAAAGAAATACAGAAACTAAGCATGACAAAGGCTTTACACCATGACATAACAATTCACAAACTCTTTCCATTGCAAATAGAGAATTCTACCTTTCATTTGTTTTAAATTTTTTGTGTTGAGTACTTGAATCAGAAATACTTCTTATCATAAAATATATAGAAATAAACCAGATATAACTTCAGTAGAATAGGTAGAACATACCGTGCATATGTGAGTCCATCCCTCTAGGTCTCTGATGGCCTCCGTGGGCAGCTCCTGTTTGTACAGCTCTTTGTAGATCTGGGGCAGCTTTGAAACCCAGAAGCCATTACTGTACTTCCCAAGTATCTCCTTGATGTGAGTCTGAACCTGCTGAGGGTTGTAGGGCCTTCCTCTCCCTGAGCTAAGACTTTCATTCATGTTCAGGGGCGCTGGGAGAGCATCAGGAAGAATACAGGGGAGATAAATCATCAGAGCAAGAACAGTTAAGGAAGGGGGGGTGGGGCTCAAAGAAACAACATAGACACCTGGGAGCTGATTGAACTTTACAAAGCATTAACAATAGAAAAATAATTTCTCACATTTAGAGAACATACGGCTACCCAAAATGTTTGATCTAATTACAGGCAGCACTTCCTACTTACCACCTGAGTGTTGGGAGTTTCTGGAAAGGTGAGCATGCACCTCCTTCTGAAACCTTGACGGGAGGCTCATCCTCTTTTCAGACCTGGACAAAAAGAGAGCAGACAAACGGAAACAGTTATGTCCTTAAAGAGAATTCTAGCTTTATTAGAAGTCCAGTCAGTGTTATTGGTAAATAAATGATCAAGAAGTAAAAGTGTTCAGCGTGTTGTGTACTCACAAAGAATGATGATTTCTATAACATAAGTGATACGCCCTATGATGGTTTTTTTTTGGTTTTCCTCTTGAGGCACCACCTAAGCACCTTGGAAAGAATTGAACACACTCACTGTATAATTGGTCGTTAGCAAACTCCCATGTCAAGGTCCCAGTGCAAACTGACATGTCTCACTTATCAGTTCAGCCTCATTAAGAAAGTGATCAGCCTGCTCCATCATCCACCCTGAGTGTGCCCCTGATCCAGGAGGAGGTTAGGGTATGCCCCTCTTCCCTAAGCCTCTTTCTGGATCACTCAGTGAGGGACAGGATGATGACTAACTACTACGACAGGGGTTACAGGTCATTAGTGCCACCAAGGGGATGGCACTGAACAAATATTGCCTGCCTGTCAGGATCTTTAGACCAAGTTCCAGACATGAGAGCTGTCAATGATTTAGAATATCAGGGACAGAAAACTATGGCAGCAGAACTCCTGATCATGTTGCAGGCCTTTGAGGGATCACAAACTTATCTCGACGAGTACTCAATAATAAAAAGAATCAGCCACCCTTTGCTGAATTTTCTTCGTGGCAAAGATTAATATTCTGTGTCTTAACTGCACCATCCTGCTGCGTCTATGTGCCTTTGTTTTTTCACTGTTTTTATTTTTTTCTTAAAAGGAACTGCTTAAGATAAGGTCTTAATGTGATCATGGCTGCTATTGCAATAGACATGCTCTTTTTCTGTTCTTTTTGTTTATTTTCCTTTTGGGGGAGTAGGTTTTTATTTTTATTTCTGCTGTTTTTTGTTTAGTCTGTATTTTCTATGTTTATAAAAGCAATAAATATATTTAAAAAAAAACAAAAAAAAAACAGCCATATCGTCTTAATACCCTCCTCTTCTAATACTCTCATTAATAAGGGCGGCTGCGACTCAGTGGTAGAGTCAGGCTTCTGCAGCCACAGCCGCTGTGTCCTTGGGCAAGACACTCAACCCCAAGTTGTTTCCCCTTCATGGCGTCGTATGAATGGATACTGAGAGACCCTCCATATACAGTGCTTACAGTACAGGTGTGAATGTGGTGTGGATGGGTAGGTGTGACCTGTGGAGTAAAAGCTCTTTGAAAAAGACTAGAAAAGTCCTATAAAAGCTCAAGTCCATTTACCATGATTCAGAAATGGAATAAAAACAGATTTTTTTTATTTTTTTTTTGGGGGGGGGGGGGGGGCTTGATGAGAAATAATGTCATTTAAAAAATGCAATAAAAAAGTGTGATTATCGATATTAACTATTGAAATACAGCAATTAATCACAATATTTTTCAGTCATTTTCATTTGACAGCCCATATATTTATATTAGGACTCTCAGGGTTAAAACATTAATGGAGGTCCTCCGAGCGGGCGGCCCAGGTTCAAATCCAAACTGTGGCTCCTTTCCCGCATGTCATTCCCCACTCTCTCTCTCTCCCTGATTTCAAACTCTATCCACTGTCCTATCTCTCTAATAAAGGCACAAAAACCTCAAAAATAAATCTTAAAAAAATAAGGTTTTTGAGCAACAAGGTTCTCAAATCTGTCCTCAGCCACAGAACACTCAGCAGCTTGTTGGATCTAGTTTGCATTAACTTGTTTTTAAGGCATTAGTAGATAAGGCAGTGGGAGTTAATGCTAGCCCATTTTTAATTTTATTTGATGTTTTTCGCTCTGTCAATTTGTTTGCTGAACAACAACTCACACAACCAGGCATCCCAGAGTGCACCTGAACAAGCACACACACACACACACACACATGATAACATTCTGCAGCCAGTGTTTTGTCTAATGGAAGATCTAGAGGCATTGAGAGAGATCTGCTGATTCAATCTGTGTCGGTTTACAAACGATAATCTACCAGAGAATAGAGCAGGGATTAGAAAGGGCTCATACCCTCCCTGCTCTGGACTTGTGTCCCCTGCAAACACAGCAGGCTTCCCTCCATCCTCCCCATTGTGATGTGTGAGTGGGACAACTGTGGTGGCACGGACAGAAGACTGATGTCAGTTGTTTTCACTGCTGACTGACTAACAGAGCTATTAATGGATGGAAGTAGAAAAAGAGGCCATTGACATGGATCATTCTTGAATTATTGTTGAAGTACTGCACACGTTTCTATGTGATGCTGAATGCTAGAGGGGCTCTGAAAAAAAAACATTATAAAGAAAATACTATAATATACTATAATTATAATAATAATAATAAATAAATATTTGATCACAAAAAAGGAAAATGATTTTGGCACATGACCAGCTAAAATGGGATCAAGCATGAGAATATTATGAACCAATCACAGTGAGTTTCAAGAATAGACCAATGGGAATATGATACACAAATAAATAAAACTAAACAATAGCAATGTGCCAAACATGTAAGGAGACAGTGAATGACCTGAATGTATCATTCACATGCAGAGAAAGAAGAAGAACAATCAAAGGAGTTAGTCGTCAGTCTCCTGATGAATAAGCAGCAGCAGGAAGGATGATGCAATCAAATCAGAGTTCAATCAGGCTTCCAATCACTATTCTGATTGAGCCCTACAAACAGACACAGACACAATGGGTGACATAGATAATGTGGATTTTCATGAACGTTTTGCTGTAATTAAGACTTGAAGGTGGAGCATGACAAAACAATCTACAAACTTATCCTTAAAAGATCCTTTTTAATTCTTTATGTTTGTAACTGTCTTCAAAAGTTTAAATACTTTAAACTTTTAAAAAAAATTAAACTTAAAACGTAATCTGAATCCCGTGGCAAATCTTCAGGAAATGTTGTGACATGAGATGAAGCCTTTGTGAGCATGTCAGTGTTCTGCACCTTCCTTTGCTTTTATTTCCTGAGCAGAGAGGAAGGGTTCACATTGTGCTCTAAAAGCCCACACGTATGACGACACCAAGCTTCAGCATGGGCTGTGAGCAAAGGTTGTATTTTCATACTTATCACTGGCACAAAATAATATATTGAATGCCAAATCTATGTTTTGTTGAAGATTCCTAAACAAAATAAAAGGCTATTCTTGTTTTTTGACTCAAACACTATGACACTGATTGCATAAAAAACTCTTCATTCATAAACTTATTGGCAGTACGTTAGCTGAATTAGAGTTTTTATCGAGCTTCTCTTTGCTCAAATGTCTAATTCGGCTCTAAACATTCTCTTCACTCACTTCTCTGCAGGTTGGTTCCCCTTCCTGTTAGGTGCGTTCTGATTGGACGTCTTGTTGGAATGTGTCCCAGTCTTGCCTTCTGACTGGTCATCCCTCATTTCTCTTGCCTGTTTGAAGTCTCCATGCCCCCCCCCTCGGCCTCCTCCTCTACCTGAACCTCGCCCCCGGTAGTTGGGCTGCCTCAGTGAGGATTGAGGTTTAGCTAAACAGAGAAAGAGAAAGCAGAACTTTACACAAAGTAGAAACAATGTGATAGCACAAATCAAAAAGTTGAACTTGAGAAAAATCTGCTGGAAACAAATTTTAACTCGTCTGTCTAAATGTCCAATTAGAATTAAAATCATAAAATGTAACAGTCATTCAGATAAAAGCTTGAGGAAAGAACAGGTTAAGGTATCCTTTCATCAAGACCAGAAAACAGGAGGAACAAATAACCAACCATCAAAAATGACATTAAGTCACTGCGCTCAAGGATGTTAGTTTATTCCAGTACTAGTGTAGCCAGTCTCACATTAGCAGATAAAAACTCTATGGTGACTATAGTAATGTGTGGAGACATGAAGGGAGTCTTCATTGAACACTTGTTTATAGAAGAAACAACGTTGTATGTGGACAAGTTCTTTATTGTCATGTAAACCAAATAATTCAAAGTTTTCTTTCAAGAAGAATTAAAATACAATCAAATCTGAGCAGCAGTAGTATAGGATACACATGGATGAAGTAATATACTCACAAAGCTTCTCCAAGACTTACATAGGTGGATAGAAAAACAGGTCTCATTTATAAATCAGTGTATATTTAACACTTGGTAGGATTAAGAAAGATGATTAGAGAGTCTGGCCCCCTTCCTAGAGGAGGTTGACACCCCTGATAAAATATGTGTATACATGTCCATGTGACACGTGTTTTTCTTACCAGTGTGCACATTTTCCCCATGAGTTTATTTCTATAGAATAGATCATAAACTTGGTGTTTGAAGTGGTGCATGCCAGTTTCAGGCTCTGTTTTGGATGCACACAATGTTTTTAAATGAGAGAGCTGTTTTCTAGCTTGCTCGGTAAATAAAAACGATTGTATGGCAGGAAATGAGCTGCTAATCATGTGACTTACAATGATGTGACTCTGAACAAACAATGACAATGAGAAATGGGCTAGCTTTTACTATTATGTAAAGCTGACTATTGAAACAGAATCATGATTTGTTACAACTGCTGTTAACTCATGTAAAAGCACAACATGCCATTTGGGCTTAAATGTTTTAGTACAGATAAAACAAACAGATGAACTACGTAGAAGCTGGTGTGTCTATTTTTAAATTTTGGAGACAGCCGAGCTGGATATAACCTCATGTTAATAGTTTTGATGGTAAATTAAGTAATTAACTAACTTTAGTATTTCAAAATGTACAATTAAGAATGTGTGCTAGAATACAATATGCATGCTATAGCAAAATATATGAATTTAGTAAAAACTCTTTCAACCCTTAATTATCTAATAATTCTGATAACATCTCAAAAAGTGTCTTCACAACTAAGGGTTATTTAAAAATTATCCCAAAACCCAGCAGCTGTAATCCATGGTTGTTTTTTATGACCAGTAAAAAAAAATGATCCCGACAGCATCAACAATTCAAGCCTGTCACCACTTCATTGTGACATCACTGCTGTCAACGCAGCATGACATGCATAACAACACATGTCTTCTTTGTGCAGTGATCAGTAAATAACCATTTCATTAACTTCTTCTTTTTCATTTCTTTGTCCTATTTCCTCTCCATCCATTTTTCTACAACCTACTCCTGCTTTTCAAATAACTCCGTTCTTGCTGAACGTCAGATCATCTTTTAAGTGAGCAGGCATAGCAAGCAGTGTTTTCAAAGTCATCAGTAGGAGAGTAAGATTTTTAAATATCACAGCAGATGCTACTTAGCAGTGGGCTGCGAGCAGTAATATTATAAATGAATAATACTCTGTGACAAACACACATTCCAAAAACTGTGCAGTCCCACACAGGCAGGCACAAGCTTGATCTACATTCAAACACACTCTAGGCTAGGACAAGCACTTGACACCCTCACTATAGTAGCTGCTGCGTCACCTCACCAGCATGGACACACAGTTTCTGGTCTGTCTCAGCGTGAATATCAATATCCTGGGGAGGCAATGGCAGCCAGTATTACCATGAGGAAAGGAGACTAATGGAGAGGTTGATTTGTGAATCAACTGGTCTCCATCTGCAGATGAGTCTCAACAGACTGTGTTAGCCTCATCTTAGCATCCCACTCTCAGTCTAACTCCTCCCTCCCCTCTATTTCACCATCCCTCTGCTTTCCACCTGCCACTCCTCTGTTGTCCATGCACTACCACCACCTCCCTCTAAGAATATTCTGCAGCATCATAGTCTAGTGGAGGTGTGTGCATCTTGTTTTTCCAGATGTGTTTGTGTGTTTGTATGTGTGCAGGTATGTTACGCTTCAGTCTACTTACATAAGAAACAGGTTTATTAAGATCAGATGAATGTTTGATTACACAGTCATTAAGTACGTGAGCTGACGTCTTTGTACACCTTTAAACATGATGTATGTCTTTAGCCCTGAAAATGGTTTATCGGTCTGCTTGTGTAATTGTTTTTCAACTTCTTTAAGTACTGGATGTACATTTACTTAATTCAGGATACTTAAACTGTGCTAGCCAGCGGCTTCCCCGGGCTGTCCTTACAGATCCTGTCAGGTTTGAATTATGTGTTTTATTAATTAATGTGTTGGGGAAGAGGGGCACATTATATAAGATTACTCTTCTCTCTGGTCCTTTACATTCAAGATTTGACATTTTATGTTTGTATTTAATTGTATTGTTTGGTCGATGAATGAAATAAAATATACAAATTTAAAAAACTAAAACTCCTCCACTCAGCTCTCTCTCATGCCCAGTGTCAGAGTCCAGGCCAGACATGCTTTAAATCTTTTAGTCTCTGTAACTTTTACATTACTCTCTGTTGTCAAACTTTGCCTTTTTCTCATCTAAATAATGAATTAACTTCCTTGTGTCATTCACTCTATCCTGTCAAAAATAAACTGTTCCACTGAGTGCCACCAGCAAGGATTTGCAATATTGTGTTTTTGATTATGCAGCATTTATGAATTTGCAGAACTATTACCATCATTGTAATTAATTCAGCTGTTTGCGGTTTGTTTTTTAATTTGCAGCGTGTTTCAGTCATTATTATTGACTTTGCATTTGTATCGTTCATAAATACATTGCATAATGTATATATCATTTCATATGTTGCCCTGCGGTTGCACTTGTTGTCCAGTATGTAATGGTTATCCCAAGAGAACCAACATCCACATCTTTGTCACTTTTTCTATATACTTTATGAATCTCAAACAGAAACTGTGAAATACCACATGTACCAACATTTTTTAACCCTTTCATGAACTGATGCGGGTCAGAATTATGTTGTTCAGTTTTGATACAACGACAAAAGTCTTGTGACTAACCAGAAGCTTTGCCTGCTAAAAATTATTTACATAATAATACATTCATAAGAATAAGTATATTCTAAATGAAACTTCTGTTTGACTGTGTTACAGCTTAAAATGCATCAAAAAAGTGTTGTTTTTTTTTTACCATTGAAGACGAGTGGGGCCGCTGGTTTGACCCTCATCTGGGTATTAACGACGTGGGGTCGACCTGTCTTCTTAGAGCTGCGTTGACGAGCCACGACCTTGGCTAAATGTGTTGTCTCATAACACACTGTCTAGAGGAGAGGAGAGAAAGGAAAAAGAAGAGAAGAAAGTGGAAGAGAAAGATGTATAGGTAACTTTGTTCTGACTGGTTGATTTTCAGATTGATCAAATTGGAGCTGGAGGGAAAATGTCTGTTTTAATCATTTCTAAATAGATATGAAATCCCCCTCAGACAAACACACCTCTCCAGAGGCATTTCGCTCCATGCGTAATAAAGAGGGCATGCTGGCTAGCATTGTGTCCAGGTGGTTGTATCCCATCTGTTTGTGTGGTATGTGCTCCCCGGTCAGCTCCTTATACTCTGATTTCAAACGGGACAATGACACTCCACCTTTGTTGGCCTGGAGGACAGCTCGAAGCATCTTCTTCACCAGCTCAACATCAGCCATCTGAAAAGAAACCCATGAAAAAAAAGCAAAGAAACAAAACACATTTTTAAACACATGAATTGAAAAGTGGAGCAAAAGTTCCTCACCTGTAACCAATCAGGTCAGGATATTAACAACAAAGAGAGAGAGACACCCATTGATCATAACAGACATGTCAAATATAGCAAATGATGTAAACATTCTCAAAGTGTCTTAATGAACAAAATTAAACAAGGAAACAGAAAACAACAATTAAACCATTTTTGATTTAGCATTTTATTACAAACTAAATTATTAGATCAAGCATTTTATGTCTTCCCACACATTTTAGGCAGGAAGTAATCTTAGAGTGACTGCTACTGTTGACAATGTTCAGACTGTGGGGGATATCTCACTGAGTGGTGATGCAGACATTCAATAATGGTTCAGATTTGGATGTGTTATCAGGCCTATCAGTCCAGACTATAAGAAGAATATAACCTATTTGTGTGTGGCCTATAGTCATTGTCTGTTTCTATTTAACTAGTGCAACATTTATTTCTGTCATCACCATTCCACTGTTTTATCTAACAGGTAGGCCCTAGGCTAAGAAGTCTATTTATTGGAATTGATTGAACACAACACAACCTGAAACACTCCTGTATGTAGACTATACCCGTTTTAGTAAAGGGTTGTAAGATCAGATGATACCAATTACCGTCCGTTGGTTATAGGCTACACAGACAACATACAAACTACTTGGACTAGGCCTACAGAAAAAATCACTTTCTGTTTGTCTGCAGCAGATTGAAGTCGACCTGGACTATTTTAAACTGCGCAAAGCACAGCACTAAACACATAGCCAGCCTTGGTGAGACTGCCATTATGTAAAAAAAGCACTTGAGAAAGTAAAATGCCATGGGAAAAAGGTTTTGGCAAGCGGAATGCAGACGACTTGTTGAAGGCAATTCTTGCAACGTACGTGGGACAGAGAAATAAATGACGTAACGCGTCACATTTCCACTCCACTCCACACCCTCCGTTGGAAATAAACTATTTGGATGAAGTTTTCATTTCTTGCTTCCTTTAGAAAAACATATTTAATTGTTCTATAGTGTTAGAATAGCCAACAGGACCAGGTAAACAGTCACTCAGGTAACAAATAGTCTACCGAACATATCATCGAGTTCAACTCTTCTGTAACAGGGCAGCGGGTCGTTCAATTAGCTGTAGAAGACCAGAATCACAAAACAAGATGGTCCACCGTATTCTAGTTAGTATTTTAAAAGTAGGCTAAACAATTCATAACACCGGAATAACGATTTACTGTATTAAGTTGCGCGGAGCCTACCGCCTTCGAGTCATCCTTTTAGAAGGAATTCAAATGAAACACCCGGCGAAACTTTTCCAGGAGTGAGAGTAAATCAGATTAAAAGCTACCAATAGCATTCTACCTTGTTTCTACAGAAGATAACCGAGTAAAGATAGACCCGGTCCAGTCGTTACCTTGCTGTCACCGCCGCAGGTCTGCTACGGCTGCAGCTTTGTCCACGGAGTGTGTGACAGCAGCCGGCCGGTGCAGGCACAGCCTCTGCTCCGCATCCTGATTGGTCAAAAGTGCTTTGATTTCTGGCTTATTACCTTATTACATGTTGATGTGCATCAGAGACACGCTGAACAAAACGAACCGTCTATTTACGCAGGCAGAAGGTCATCGTTACTAGTTTTGCACCACTGTGTGCTTCAAAATGTCTCAAACCTCAATCAAAATTATCTATTGTATTGAAAAAAAACACATTTTATTCCTATAAACAAGGGTTGTTTTCACACGGTATTGTGCAAAATTAGATAATAATTAACAATAATAATTGGATTAGCCTACTTAAAACGTGTTATAGCCTGAAGAGGTTTAATATGATATTTTTATATAGTCTAGAGGTCAAATCTAGGCTAATAATAATAATAATAATAATAATAATAATAATATAATACTGAATGAATATGCCCGACGTGTTGTTTAATTCAACAGATTTGTTGTTTGAACATTAAGTATATAATTAAAGATGGACTCCTGTCCAGTAGGTGGCGGTAATGTACCTTCAAGCTGGTCGTCAAACGCCACAAAGCCACCTAAAGGAAGAATAAAGAAGGATCTCTTTTAGCAAGACCACAACATACAGCTTCTTTTAAAAACATTGTTCTCTGTGTATGCTAGGTGAGTAAATTATAAAATACTTATTGTATGTAAGCTTCTTATAATAAGGTTGCTTTTCTTTCGCACTTGCTTCTACCAAAACAATAAGCGATGAGCGTTAGCTGTAATGCTAAGTTTGTTAGCTAGGTAAGTTTCTAATATTGGATTTAACTACTTTGAAACAGGCGCAGGGAAAAGTTAATACAAGGTTTAACATATAATATGTTGTGTAAGGCTGCCTGTATCAACTTGAACGCAACGTTAGCTTGAACTAGTTGTGCTGAAACGTTAAAGCAGACGACAGCTAGCTTGATTATGTTTGATGTGTCAACACTCAGCTCCGTCTCACATTGTGTTTGTTTTGTGTTTACCATTTCATTATAGAAATTATGTATGTAAATATGTCAATTTAGAAGACATTTTAGAAAACGTAACGATATAAACGGTGAAGTGTCTGTTATAGCTGTCCGCCCTCCCCTTTGTGCAAATAAGTTGTGAGGTTTTGTGATGCACCACCAGATGAACCCTCCCTTAAATCTTGGTCTTATATTAACCTCTCCTTTCTCTGGAAAAGAGGAAGGAGAGTGATAGGAGATGAAAACATTAGCTTGAGATTTATCCTTGTACTGGAGGTGAAATAATCTGAACTCACTACCATGACTTTGAACAGGCGACATTCTTATACTCCCCGGGTAAGTATTACAGACATTTAATGCTGAATAATAGATCTTATTATACACAATATTGATTCATTTACTGAATTAGTAGAAGTCGCATTATAGCTTCAAACTATAAAAGACTAATGTTTTTCCAACTCACCATAAACTGGATGTAGGATTGGTCTTCTTGACGGATAAAACAAAGAAGAATGTGGTAACCTTATAATCAAGAGTACAGAAGATAATGTATCTGTCCTTACTTTTAATCCACGAGCAAGATTTTGTCCCCACTTTAGTAACAAATAATCTAGACATTTTTTTTAAATGTCCCCTTTTTGTATCTCTGAATATAAATACAAGACAATAATATAGCATCTATCATAAAGTATTTAAAGAGATAATTCCTTCTGCCCCATGGCAGTGTGAATTCACATGTTCCTACAGCTCCACAAAAAGGATCAAACTCTTCTGCAGTCCTAGTTTGTCTTGAATGAGCATCTTTGTGTGACCAAGTTTGGAATATGGCTACTTTATAAAGAAGTGCATTGTGGTCCAGAACATATGACTCGGTGCAGGAGTCTGTTCGCTTTGTGCCCTTCAGACTTTTGCCATTTTTAACTCATGCAGCTAAGACTATACTAATATCTTTATTTGTAAGAATTATAAGTTACAAATCTAACAATTCAGTGTTTTGGGAGTCTTGAGCAGACTTGGCAGCAAATAATGAAATGTTGATGTCATATATACTTCCACTCCCTTTATGACCAAGACAGAGACATACAAAGAGATAATTACTGAGGAGCCAATTATTATAGCATTATCTTTTCTGTCCCTCGTTTCTTTCCCTCTTCGTAATAGACCCTACTTTTAACAATCCTTATCTCTCAATCTTTCAGCTGACAAGCCCACTGATCAGCAAAATGAGCAGTGCAGGAACAGTGGAAAGTGGAAAACCCCCAAAGGTTGGTAGATGGTCTTGCAAACAAAAGAAAAACAAGAAATAAAAAACATGAAGTTATGAATAATGTTTATTATTATCTACTTTTCTCGTCTCACCCTCTCCTAGATTGGCTCCGCAGTAGAGGTGATAGGGAAGGGTCAGCGTGGTACTGTTGCCTATATTGGCGCTACCCTTTTTGCCTCTGGGAAATGGGTGGGTGTCATTCTCAATGAACCCAAAGGCAAGAATGATGGCACTGTTCAAGGGAAACGCTACTTTACCTGTGAGGAAAATCATGGAATATTTGTCAGACAGTCCCAGGTAAGTTACATTCATGAGTTGTAAATATATAATGGATATGATAGTTTGATGATGACATATAGCCTCAAATTACTGTGGTGTGATCCCATCAGTTATTTATCTTCATTTTTCTCAATGACAGGAGTGATTGAGTGTGGGTTGAGGTGTATGGTTTTCAGTGTAAATAGACACTCACCCTATAATATGATTTATGTTACATCACGTTTTCCCAGTTACCTTATATTATGCAAGGAAACAAATAATTAGAATCAGGTTTTATAGCCACGTACATTTACACAATACAAGGAATGTGTCTTGGTTTATTGGTGCAAAACAGTTAACAAAGGAAATATAGCATAGATATATAGATAAATACTTTATTCATCCTCTGGGGGAAATTCAGAAATGTCCCATAACTCACAAGTTAGAAAAAATAAAACAAACAGAGAAAACAAAACATAAATATTAATTTAAAACTACATGGATATAAACAGATAATTAAAATACTAAAAAGTTGTTATATTCCTAAATGCTTTTTATAATGGTGTTAGGGAGAGAAACAAGAAGAAAGGCAGACAGTGACGCTCCACCCACAGATGCAGTCATGAGCTGTTATAAAGCCTGATGGCTGTGGGGACAAAGGATCTCCTGAACAAGAACTTAAATAATAAAATAAAGAATAAATTCCAAATATGTAAAATAGAATTTAAAAATGTATAAGTATGAATAATGCAAAATATATTAAAACAGACTTCTGTACTTCATTTCATTATATGAATGTCAATACTGTTATGTGATGATTCATTCTTTTTTACATTTATGGTTACAATCAAGGATGTTTTCGTTGTCCACCAAATCTCTATTTTCCTTTAAATTCTGTAAAGCTCCAGGTGATGGAAGAAAGCTCCGGTGCCACCTCTCCAGATACTCCCGAGTCAGGCATTACAAAGATTCCTCGACAAAGAGGTTAGAGTGAGCAACACGTACATTCATTCATTTTTAAACACAGCACCTCAAATGTCATAATAATCCAACAGTAAATAATAGTTCTTCATGTTTCCTCCAGACATTCCAGAGACTCCAAAGATAACCAAGCAGGTAGGTCACCATTTGCACCTTCTTATATTCCTTGGACACTTTACATGACTTCCCTTCAAAGATGGTTTGATTCCTAATCAAGCCCTAACCCTAACCCATCTTAATGCGTACATTTGTTTTCAGAAATATGGCTTGTCTATATTTTAAATTATTTTTAAGTGCATTTCAACACTAGCCTTTTTTCAGATTGTTAAAATGTGTTGAAAAAGATGAATAAGACAAGAAAAGCAATGTTTTCATTTGGAGGAGTGTTGATGTGTCTTTCAATCCTCAGTCTAATTTATCATTTGATGATTCTGACCAGAGGTTGTGTTACAACTTTCCCCTTGTAATTTTTGTACCATGGGAATACGTTTTTGTAACGCCTCTCACTTTTAGATTTGACTTCATATTTGTGTTTTCTTTATATCTTTGCAGACACCTGTGAATGTTAAAAAGGTAGAAACAATTTGATTCAGCGCATTTGCTTTTGCTTTGGCTGTTGTCAATAATATTTCAGTTCCCCCTTCACATGTAGGATGTTTGCATGGGACATGGTGGCTTCACGTGTTACTGATGGTTGTCATTCACTCTTATTTCTTTCGGTTTCTTTGAAGAAGCTCCATATTTTCCACCAGCTGTTTGTTTCCCCACTTTCTTTATTTAGTTTGGTGAAGGCATTCAGCACACACCAAGAAATATTACAGTTTAAATATAATCCCATTGGTATCTGTTTTCTTGCCTTGACGTCCATTGATGTTACGATACTTATTTAACTCTGGTGCATGAGCTCACATTTATTCTGCTGTTACGGCTAAAACAGTAAAATATCACTATTATGCTGCATGCAGCCATCAAAGATATGATAAGTGGATATGAACTAACACTGAGTATGTGTCTTATTTGCTGCTAATCTCTTATCTCGGTTTGCTATTGAACGTGTGTCGTTGTATATTTGTGTGTGTGTGTGTGTGTGTGTGCCAATCCCTCTATGCAACTCACCACTTCCTCTTCTCCAGTCCTCTGCTCGCCGCTCTGCAAAGGTGAGCTCGTCTAAACTAGAAAGGACAGATCAAACTGCATCAAGTTGGATGACTTAATAAGTTATATTGTCTACATGTTTTGAGTCTAATGTATGAGTCAAAGCTCGGGCACAGCTTCAGTGTTTGTATGATTTGAAATATATACAGGTACTATCTACAGTTGAGAAGACAATGGGGACTTCATTAGTTTAAGAAGTGTGATATGAGAATGAATCTTTTGACAGAATCTTGTTATATTTTTTATTTCAGTCTGTAATGATTTTTCTTTTGTAGAGCTCTTATAGTTGATTTGCCTCTTTATATAAGTGGACTGTAATCTGATGTGAAAATTAGACATTCATTGACTCTCGAGATTGATTGACCCATCTTTAGACAAATCAGTATTGAACTTTGACTCGGGTGCCTTAATAATGTTTTTAATGGTTAAAAAAAGCAACACCCTTGGTTGACTTATATACAGACAAATCAGAATTTTGGGTGCTCAAAATATGGACAGGGACTTTTAAAGTCTGGGACATATCAGCAGTTTCAGAGATATTTGTGGACTCAAGGAGGACTCAAGGTGCTTGGTTGTTCAGATCAGGACGTATGGTAACCCTGGTTGTGTATCAACCTTTTGTTTCAGTGTTGTCAGCACTTTAAGGTCAAATATAGTTTAGTCTCAAACTGTAAATAATAAATGTAATTTCACTTCACCTCCTCTGTAAACATGGTGCCAGTAAATCTCCTGTGTGTCGCGGCTGATGATCAGGATGCTCATTTGTGCTCATACGACCCCTAAATTGAAGACTTGTTTCCAGGGAGTCGAACATAAAACAACCAGTCAGATTAAATCTTATTACGAAAGAGGTTTATTTTTACAATCAAATCTAATCAACAAACATGGTTAAATCTTTATTTTAACCAAGGGAACAACAGAAATAAGATGATGGTCTGGTTATCAGAACAAATACACAAAAGGAAGGAAGGATCAGTCACCCAAACCAGCCCAAAAGGGGCCTTCAGACCGGGTACTTACCCACTACCATAAACTACATATACAATGCCTAATCCCTTAACCACATTGAACAAAATACCAGATCATCAACCAACATTATCTTTGAACAGACATTAGAAGTGACCGTCAGGAGAGAGAGTCAGCAGGCCACTTTCTGCCTCCTTATTTAGACTGGCATTGATCACCCCCAGTCACACACACCCAGAGAGGAAGCAACAGTTCAACATGTATACATTATGACCAGCAGAGGGGGACAAAACAACATACAATCATTCTAAAAGCTGATGGCAGCACAGTTTAAGTACTGAGGAGTGAGCTGCAGGAGAATTTTAGTGTTAGTTGTTTGTTGAGGTTGAAAGTACGTAAAAGGAATTTCTAAAAAGAATCACTCACTAACTGTGTTTATGTTGTACTTTCCATTCCTCTCAAAAACGTGGTAAAACATTTTAGGTTTTTTTTAATTAGATTATTTTAGGCTTGTCTTAATATTGTAATTAAAATGCCTGTTGAACTCTAATGTCAAGCAAACTTTGAACTAAAATTGAACAACTTGAGAGTCTTAACACAATGTCTTCATTATTACAATGTGCTAGTGGAGCACTCCAGGTCGTCTCACACCTGCCACCTCCCTCCCTTCTCTTTTGATACGTCCACCTGGCGGCTCCAGTCTGTCGCTCATGGTACGCTCAGTAAAATCAGGGTACCTCAACTTTCACTTGAAAGGGAGTGGTGATTCGTTTGGTTCCTCAAAACTGGGGATTTGTTTTTTGGCTCACAGGTGAAGGGCTCTAGCAGATTATTACTGTCAAAGTGATGTGTATGGGAATTTAGTGGGACAACATGAGGTGAAATGTTTGGTCCTGGAAAATGTAAAAATCATTATATTTCATCCCAACCTGAGCACAGCACATAAAATGGGATGATCACTGTTGTACTTGGAATATCTCAGTTGCATGTTTCCTGTCGGAGAAACGGTGTTTTCCATTATTTGATGTTTAGTGACATTTAAATACTTAACATCATGTAATTTCCACTTTGCTCCTATGTTGTTTCTTCACCTTCCTGCATCCAATCAACAGGCGTCTCGTGAGAGCCTGTCGTCCTCCCTGTCCGGTGATGTAAGTGAGGCTACACTGTCCTCCCATCAGGGTGCACTAGGAGCTCCTGTGATGCCTCAGCCCAGCGGATCGCCTGCAGCAGTGGCAGCCCAGGTCTCTGCCACTCCAAACAAGGTGGGTTTCTGGCATTTAGAAAAGCCTATTAACAAAACAAATGCCAATAAATAAATAAAAAGTTCATTTTAATGAGCTTCTCTGATGTACTTTGTTATCAGGTGGAACCTGCCATGTCCATGCAGGTAGAGATTTATTTTAAGGCTGCATGTGTGCTGATAATACATGGAATTAGTTTATTAACAAACTCATAACATCAGTAATGTCCTCAGTAATGTGGTGATGATTCATTGTTGAACTGCATGAAATTCTTCTTCCACCTACAGTGGTGATATGTCCTTGTTGGGGGAAATTATATTAAAATTGACACCTATTATCGTGCTATTTTTTGGTGGTTGGTTTGGTTGGTGTTTTTGTAATGTTTGTTGATTGCCTGAAGATAAAAAAATGGGACCCATGGGGGCGCTGGTGGTGCAGTGGTTAGTGCGTGCGCCCCATGTATGGAGGCCATGGTCATCCAGGCGGGTGGCACGGGCTCGAATCCAACCTGTGGCTCCTTTCCCGCGTGTCGTTCCCCACTCTCTCTCTCTGATTTCTGACTCTGTCCACTGACCACTGACTTATCTCTCCATTAAAGGCACAAAAAGCCCAAACATGAATCTTAAAGAAAAGAAAAAAAGAAAAAAAAGGGACCCGTGATCCAGATGAAGCACATTTAAATGGTTCTCTTGCTTTTCCCCTTCACCTCAGGAGGACGAATCACTGCGGGCGCAGGTCAAGGACCTAGAGGAAAAACTAGAAACGCTGAAGATGAAGCGGACCGAGGACAAGGCCAAGCTGAAGGAGCTCGAGAAACACAAAATCCAACTTGAGCAGCTTCAGGAGTGGAAGAACAAAATGCAGGAGCAACAGGCTGAACTGCAGAAACAACTCAAAGAGGCAAAGAAGGTAAAAAAAAAAAATAATATATATATATATATATATATATATATATATATATATATATAAAAATACATTTTTATTAATTAAAAAGTATTTTAATAAAAAAAATTACACTAAATGTACCAAATGATTTCCTATATGTTCTATACATTTTTATACAAATGTAGTGATATTGCCTAAGCCTATAGAATACATGAAATAGTCCAACTGTCATCATGTCGTGTTTTATGGTGTACATCCTCCCTGTAGGAAGCCCGTGAGGCACAGGAGGCCAAGGACCGTTACATGGAAGAGATGTCGGACACAGCAGACGCCATAGAAATGGCCACACTGGACAAAGAGATGGCAGAAGAGCGAGCTGAGTCACTGCAGGTGGAGGTGGACACTTTGAAGGAGAAAGTGGAGGAGCTGTCCATGGACCTGGAGATCCTGAGACATGAGATTTCAGAAAAAGGTTTGTCTTTGTATTTTGCTCTCCTAATCTTCTTTTTGTGAGGTATCTAATAGTTTTGTTTTTTACTCTGGTTACCCTTTCTTTGGTGTGTTTTCTTTGTCATGCAGGCTCTGATGGAGCTGCATCAAGTTACCACGTCAAACAGCTTGAGGAGCAGAATGCTCGACTGAAGGAGGCATTGGTTCGGTCAGTTAAATATCTAAAACTCCTTTTGATTTAGAATGTATCCTTTAGATTGATTGATGAGCCGGTGATCTGGCCGAAGATTTGTGCCTTTTAATAAGGCAGTTTTTTCTTACCACTTTTGCTGCTTTGCTAAAGTGCTCATGATGGATAGGCCGGGTCTTTGTAACATAACAATGAGTAAGGTCTTTTACCTGCTTTTTGTAAAGTGTCTCCAGATAACACTTGTTATGAGTTGACGCTATACAGATAAAAATTGATTGATTGATTGATTGATTGTGGTTGCTTTTAGATGTCTACATATTGGTCTTCCCACCAAAAATATCTCTATTCTTTAATCTCTTAGGATGCGTGACCTGTCCTCTTCAGAGAAGCAGGAACATGTGAAGCTGCAGAAGCAGATGGAGAAGAAGAACTCTGAGCTGGACACTCTGAGGACTCAGAAGGAAAAATTTCAGGAAGAGGTCAAGCAGGCGGAGTCCACTATTGATGAGCTGAAGGAGCAGGTATGAGTCTGATTCTGCTCCCTGGATGTCAGTAATAAAGAAAACAAGTTTCAAGACTGATGCAGAGCTGGCTAAATACCAACGGAAGGTTCCGTGTCCTCAAAATGGCATCAACTCGAGGGAGGTGGAGGGAGGTCTCTCTGTACTCATTTTAAATGCTACTCGTCAGAGTTACATACTGCTCCTTTAAATCAGAATTTCAAAACTTCATGTTGATTAATGTCATTTCCATCACACTCAGAGCTTATAATCTGAAATAATGCACAAACATTCAGCCAAAGTGTGGTAAAAGCTCAGCGAGATTGTCGGGGATGGCATTGAATCTTCGGAAATACAAGTATGACAGCTCGTCCAACACAAGGCCTCCTCGTCGAAGAGACGGTCCAGATAAGGCATCACCTGCACCAAATCCATCATGGACATTTCATCCGTCAACGCTCATACCCTTCCATCCCTGAGAGAAGAAATCTCCTCTGTTATAAGAGGGAGTCTTTAGTTCTTCTCTTATAGCAGACTGGGAAAAGCGACTAACAACACAGCGCTCAAATGGATCAGGTGAAGGCCCGTGTAAAAACTGTTGAGGCGTGTCGGTACAAATGAACGTGCAAGACCTCAAAAAACAAAAGAAAGATTTACAAGAAAAGTGTGAGGACTTGGAGGGCAGGAGAGGGAATAAACGGATCACTGTTGTACCGGAGCAATCAGGATCAAGCTCTCCCACAGCTGTTTCCAAACGTATTCAAACTTATTGACACGTCAACAGACGTTTTAAAGTGAAACTAAGGACGCAGGGGTATTAGTTATTCCATCACCAAGAGAGCAGGAAGACTACAGTACGCCTTACAGAACAAAATGGAATGCTGTTCATGTGATTCTTGAAAATGAATCACGATGTACTTTAGGCCTGAAATTAAGTTCTAAACGCTGACAGCCGTACACAGAGTATAACTTTATTTGTGTTCATGCTCTTGAAACAGGTGGATGCTGCTCTTGGGTCAGAGGAGATGGTGGAGACCTTAACAGAGAGGAACCTTGACCTAGAGGAGAAAGTCCGAGAGCTGAGAGAAACAGTGACTGATCTGGTCTGTACAACTGTGTTTGTGATGTCTAATTACACAACTACAACTACACAATGAACTTATTCCAAGAACATTTGTGAAAGTTTGAATTAAAAAAAAAAAAAACAGAATGACAGCTACTGTAGAGCAGAAGTGTTAATATTGTCCTGATGTTGTCCTAAGTTGTAAGACTCTGATTGAAGCCTGTGATCACAGGAGGCTATAAACGAGATGAACGATGAACTCCAGGAGAACGCCCGGGAAACAGAAATGGAACTAAGAGAGCAGTTGGACCTGGGTTCAGCAAAGGTCAGAGAGGCTGACAAAAGGGTGGAGGCTGCCCAGGAGACTGTGGCTGATTACCAGCAGACCATCAACAAGTACAGAGAGCTGACCACTGGACTACAGGTGGGTGAAGTGGAGAGGAACATGTATTCTTACACAGAACTTCCACCAGATACGTGTCCGCTCCTGTCCCTTACGGCTCCGTGCACCCTCATCTGTCATCACCCAAAGGCTGCATTTTCAGTGGGAGCACAGCCGGACAGCCGGAGTGCAGAAACAAAGGAATTCCCGAGGTCATTTTACAGATTTACTCGGGACAGTGCGAGTTAATACGATGTACGTGGTATAAAACCATTTAAAACACAAAAACAAGCACACATGCTCTGAATCGTCCAGACAGAGTCTTTTATTCTGAAAGGATGTTTTACTGTTGTTTCGGTGTCTGACTTCCTGTCATGCTCGATCTTTTCTGTGGTAAATTGATGTGCCGTGCTCCGGCATCCGGCAACAAAAGAAGCCTTGTATATCTGCTAGGGGTTAGGGTATAAAAAGATAAATAAATAAAGCTGCTGTAACGGAGCGGAGACGGACTGAACACACATCTGGTGGAATTTGGCCGTTAGGAATATAGTCAGTGCATATACACTGAATGGGGGAAAAATGACAGTGTTTATGTTTTTCTCCCCTGCTCACCAGGAGGCCAACAGAGAGTTGATCAGCCAGCAGAATGTCAACACTGAACAAGTTCACCAACCTCCCGCTGAATTATTCGACTTCAAAATCAAGTTTGCAGAGACCCGGGCCTACGCCAAGGTAGGAAACCTTCATATGCTTTCCATGCATGGTTCATTGACTCATTGGAGTGTACTCTTTATCTTTGAGAACATGTCCTTGCTTTGTGTTACCAGGCAATTGAGATGGAGCTTAGAAAAATGGAAGTTGCTCAGTCAAACAGACAGGTATCCCTACTCACCTCCTTCATGCCAGACTCCTTCCTCCGTCATGGTGGAGATCACGACTGTATTCTGGTCCTCCTGCTCATCCCCAGGCTCATCTGTAAGGTGTGTGTGTGTGTGTGTGTGTGTGTGTACACCCTGTGGAGTGCTTTGCTGTCTGTGGTGTAGTTCTGTAATTAACACATTTGTATGTGTGTGTGTCTTTTTTTTTTAACTGGTAGGCTGAGCTCATTAGTAAACAGGCCCAGGAGAAGTTTGACCTAAACGGGAAGATGGCCCAGGGATCTGGTCTCAGAGGGCCTCCTGGAGAGCAGTGCAGCTTTGCCTCCGGACTGGTCTACTCCCTGGGCTTGCTACAGGCCACTCTCCACAAATATGAACAGTAATCATCACTTATCATTTACAAATGAAATACAATTTGTTGTCAGAAAACTATGAATAATTATTCTTCATTCTTATTTTCTTTACAACAGTAGACCATCTACTTTAACCGTTTCCGTGCTCTTCTAGGGCTCTGAATGATTGCAGTGTGGATGTTTTTAAACGCATGGGTACACTCTACTCTGAAATGAGCTTCCATGAACGCTCTCTGGATTATTTCATTGACCTGCTGCATAAAGATCAACTCGATGAGACTGTTCAGGTTGAACCTCTCACCAAGGCCATCAAGTACTATCAGGTAGCAAAATAATCTGTTTTTATGTTAAAGGTTATGTTTGTCTTTTAAACTTCAAATCAATCAAAGTTATTTATTCTCAGATTTCCTAAAACTAAAAGATGCTTCTAAATATTGTCTGGGTAGACTAGTTTGATGTTTTTGAGTTCTCACAGCCCGTTCTTTTTTTATTTTGAAAAACTACAATCAATTATGACATGATAATCCCCAAATGTATACTTTTCTCACTGCGTCATCCTTCAGCAACTGTACAGTGTCCATCTGGCAGATCACACCGAAGACTGCACAGTTCAGCTGGCCGACCACATAAAGGTATTTTTCTTATTCTGGCAAATAGTAAAAGAATTGCTTCATTACAGCTTTGTTTCTACAAACAAGTAAAAAAAACAATGTGACTAATAATAAGTTGTATATGTAATAATAATAAATACATTGAACCTTTCGTTGATAATAATTTAAAACATGTGTTAAGTTAAAGTTAAATGAAAATGTAGTAGAGCGGTTTCTAACTTCACATGTCCATCCAGTTTACCCAGAGTGCACTGGACTGCATGGGAGTCGAGGTAGCTCGTCTGCGATCGTTTCTGGCAGCAGGTCAGGAGAGCGCTGGCCTTAGTGTTCTTCTCAAAGACCTGGACACTTCCTGCTCTGATATCAAACAGTTCTGCAAAAAGATCCGCCGCCGCATGCCAGGAACAGATGTAGTGGGAGTACCAGTAGCTCTTCATTTTGGACTACAGGTATGATTAAGTCAACGAGTCAACTTGCACATGTCCTTTATGTCTCACCATAACAAAATGTTACCAAAAATCTATCTCTGGGGTACCAATGTGATTGACATATTTTGTCTTGTCTTGGAGGTGTCTGAAGCTTTAATGGAGTGTAGGCGCCAGCAGTCCCGAGTGGTAGCTGTGCTGCAGGAGGTGGCTGCAGCAGGAGCTCAGATGGTTTCTACTCTGGCGGAACAGGAGGGGCTTAACGCTCTGAAATTGGAAGACATAGCTTGCAAGGCTGTGGAGCAGGTAGTTAAAGTGTAAACAAATGATAAACCATATAAGGAGTACATTGTTTTTAAATAAATTCCAGTATAAGGTTTTGTTTAACACAGACAGATTGATCTTTTGAAACATTATTCTTCTTTTCTGTTTATACTTTTTAATGTTGTTTTAGGACAACTAGTCTTAGCTGGTTGTTTAAGGCAGCAGCTGTGTCAATGGATTGAAACAATCTACAGTTTTTTTTTTTATTCAAGGTGTATGGCTCTCATGGTGTGAACGGTCCAGACTGTCTGCGTCAGTCATGCAGCTCTGTCATTGCTGCCATGAACAAGTTGGCCACGGCCATGCAGGAAGGAGAGTACGATGCTGACAGACCACAGGCCAAGGTATTTTTAATCAATAACTCATTTCCAATGATTAATCACATCATTTATTAGAGTCCCTGCTCATTTGTCTTCACGCCCTCAGACTCCGCCTGTGGAGATCAGGGCGTCCACCGTCAGGGCAGAGATGACGGACGCCGAGGGTCTTGGAGTGAAACTTGAGGATAGAGAGACTGTTATCAAGGAGCTCAAGAGGTCCCTCAAAATCAAGGTGACATATTCAAGGAAACACCTTTGATGAGCATTATTTCACCTTTTTGTGCAAGTAACGAGTTAACCTAATGACTGCCATTTTCAAATTCCAATAATGGTATACAGAACACTTTCTGTCTGTTTGTCTTTGCACCAGGGGGAGGAACTGAGTGAGGCAAATGTGCGACTGAGTCTGCTGGAGAAGAAGCTCGACACGTCCACCAAAGATGCAGATGAACGGGTGGAGAAAATTCAGACCAAGCTGGATGAGAACCTTGCCCTGTTAAAGAAGAAAGAAAAGTAAGATCAATAAAAACTTAGGAGACAAAGTTCACATTCTCCTTTTAAAAAAAACAAAACATTTTCCTGACCTTTTTTGTTGTTTTTTATTTTCCTGGTGCATGCCTTTCTTCCATTTCTAAGGGAGTTTGAGGAGACAATGGATGCTCTGCAGGCAGATATTGACCAGCTGGAGGCAGAGAAAGCAGAGCTGAAACAACGTATTAATAACCAATCTAAGATGACCATCGAAGGACTAAGAAGCCCTCAATCTTCTGGAATCGCCTCCATTGTACAGGGATCTGCAGGAGGTACATGACTTTGTCATTTTGTGTTCGATAAGAGGTTGTGATATAACTGCCTGGGGGAAAAAAACATGTCAAACAGCGTGTTATGGGGAATGTGTGACCATGGCTGGTGAAATTGTTGTTCTGCAACAGCAGTGTGTGTATTACTGACACCTGACACTAACCAAAGTTTTGGAATCACAAAAACCGTCTCCAAATTCTATGAAATAAAAAAACATCACAGAAGCATAGATGTCTCAGTGATGAAAGGTCTCTTTCCATCTTCTCTTCTCAGCAGGTCTGTCTCCATCCTTGGCAGGACCAGTACAGGTGGTAGACTCCCCTCTCCTCAGGAAGCAAGTTGAGGCTCAGAGACTGGGCATTAAACAGCTCAAGAATGAAAACAACAGACTAAAGGTACACAGGTCCTGGTGTTATTACACGACAAGTCCAGACCTTTGTGATACTAACCTACATTACCTCTGACTTACAGGCTGAGAAGATGAGAGCCCAGCTAGCCTCCCTTCCTCCACTGTGTCCTCCTAAACTACCACACGTGTCCAAAGAAAGCTCCATGCCACCAGATGGTCTAAACACAGGCATCTATCGCAGGACTGACCAGCTACTCGCAACCCTGCTGAAGCTGAGTGCAGAGGTTAAAGTAGTAGATGTCACGGGGAAGACAGCAGGTTTCTCATTTTTCCACTTCTTTCTACTGTTTGTGGTTCCTTCTGTTCACAGCTGAATGAAGTTGTTCATGTCTCTTCTTTCTTTCAGTAAGTGCCAGCTCCCAGCTGCTGGAGCAGACGGCCCGTCTACAGAATCTCAGTGATGCCCTGGTTAAACTGAAGGTGACAATGTCCTTCTTACTATTTCAATGAGCTGAGCGTGGTACAAAACCAAACGTTTGAAATCTTGTGTTTCAGGGAGAGGTTGCTGAACATGTGGTTTCATACCAGCCTGGTGCAAAGGCTACCTCCGACTTCGCCACCTTCCCAGTCTCATCCTTTGTTAAGGTAAAACCACACAGAACCAGTTGTGACAGATTGATCTATTTGAAGTCAGATGAGTTGAACGCTTGTTTACAACACAAACACTTTGTGTTGTTTTCTAGGCCAAAGAAGAAAAACAGGGAGGAACTGTATTTGTAGGACGAGTTGCTATTCCATGCATCCGTGGACAGGAGCAAGTCCACCGCCTCGTCCTATCACAGCAGCAACTGCAGAAAGTTCATCGCCTGCTCATGGCTTGAGATGGCCCCTAAACATTATTTACAACACATTAAATTAAACGTTGTTATTTCTTTTCATTCCAGTTTCCAACTCAACACCCTCCTGTTTATCTATTTTGCTTACCACTTCTCTCAGGAAATTGTTTCCTACTTTTGCCATGTTTGATTGTAGCACTATTAAAACTGATCGTTCTATTGGCTGAGAGCACATTGGTACCCCTGAATGTTACTTTCTCAAAGATTTATCACTGAAAAAGTTGGTATGTTGAGGTTTTACCAATTATAGTGGAAAAGAAGAAAGCTAGCTGTAAGTAATTTCTTGCATTCCTCCTGACATCTTTTGTATTTGGTGTAAGACAATAAAGCACATCACTTGAGAGCGCACCTCTGTTATCAGATACCATAACATATAAGAGCAGAGTCCTGACAGAAGTGTTCTGGTTTGGGCTTGTATAGTTCTTGTAGCATTGGACAAGTGTTCCAGCAGGCAATGGCTCTATGCTGGAACATATTGACACGAAGTTCCTTAGACCCAAACGCTGCAGATATGTTGGCTGCAACCCAGCACTGCTTTGTGTGCTTGGAAGGCTTTTGAATGTATGACATTTAGAGAGCATAGAGAGAAAATGACAGCACAGGACAAACTTATCTTAGCTGAAAGTTTTGTGTCAGACCTGCAGTCATACATTTCTTATCAAACATTTTACCAATGGACTTATATCTTGAATTGACCTTTTATTTTATTTTTTTCAGCAAGGTAACTTCTCACTTGAAAGAATCTAAATGAGAGTTGGGTAGACTGGGTACAGATAATTGTCCAATAGACTATTTCTTTATTTTCAAACATTTGTCCATATTTACAGAGACCTTTAGTCTGATAAATTTTGCTTGGAGGAAAGTCTGGATCCATTGCTAAGATAATTAATTCTTCATATATTTTCTGATTCTGGCAAATTTCCATCCAAAGTTTGGGTGTAGCAACTACCCATGTATTCTCTAATGTATCTTTAATGTATGGTCTTTGATATTTAAAGAAAAGGAAGACTGTTAATGAAAAATATCTGCTAATTAATTCCATCTCCATTTAATACAGGGGCTCACTTTCATTCACAGTTAAGTATTTCTAATTTGAGCTGCTTGCTTGTTTGCAGATTTAGTAAGTCTAGTCTATCGTTCTCTTTTCATAGTGAGGTATTTCATTTGTATTCTTGGTTTCCTTCCATTCCAGATACATTTAGTAATACTACAATCCCATTGTTTAAACAAACTGTAAACTATATTAATTGGTAGTGTTTTAAACATGAATAAAAATCTTCATCATTCTCCAAACAATTGAAGTATACATTTCTGAAATTCTTTGTAATGCTCATCCCACAGTATTTGATCCTCTCGACATCCTGATGAAATGTATATTTCTGTTTGATTTCAAAATTCACTGATTGTACGGAACATGACCTCTGACTTAATTATATTTAATGTGTTCCCTGAAACGACTCCAAAATCTTCAACTACCTAAATGAATACTTCAACGGACTGTTCAGCCTTATAGACAATAAATATATATTAAATATCATCAACTGTGACAGCTATGCCTTTTATTTGACCTTCCACCTTAATATATTCTGCCAGCTGTTCAATACTTGGAACGAAGATCAATGTTTCCCCTTGTGTGGTGCCTTTTTAAATCTTCAAAATATCAGACATTACTCCATTTCGCTGCTTGTACATAGCTTTCAATCAGTTTATAAAAATGGTGTGAAGGCCACATTTACTTCAGGTTTCAAACAGATATGGACATAGGACCTTATGGAATGAGCTTCTGATGTTTATTGTTCGTCTCACATTGTCAGCAAGCTGTCTTTGACTAATAAATCAAAACTGATCTGGATGTTTCAGATGTGGTACAATTTCTGCTAGTCCTCCTGGAGACTTGTCTGTTTATATGATATGATCTTAGATCGCCTCCTCAGAAGGATTTTATTCTGTTCTGTAATTTATGTAAGTTTAGCTTTTGGGAAAACTGCTTGATTGTAACTTCCTTCACAGAGTTTAGAGCAGCATCATAAGGATCCTGATCATATTTAGAAAACTGATTTGCTTTCTTTTAGTGGCCACTTATTCATATCTTTGTATTTGTTTCCTGAAGCTGCACAACTGATGCCTTTTGCTGTTTTTTGAGTTTGTAAGCCTTAGCTATTCTGGCTCCTCCATCATATGTACTTTGTCTTGTGATGGACTGTTTTTTCCACTTCCCTGTTAAAGAGGTTATACACTGCTGCTCAAGCCTCTTCAAGGATTTTCAGGACTAAGGCCCCCTGTTGTTTTATCTACTTTTTCTAAGTCCTTCATTTTCCTTTTAAGTGATTTTATTGCATAGTCCTTTTTGTTTTTTCCTAAAAGCTGCGTAGACTATTATCTCACCTCTTAGTACAATCTTAGACTTTTCCCATAATATTACTGGATTTATTTCACATGTATTATTATTTATTTTCTTTTAAGTCTTGTAATACACTTTTTAATTTCATTCTAAATGATTTTTTTAAACAAAATACATTTTCTTTTCTCTATTTGTAGATTTTGAAGTGAGGGTAGGTCTAGGGTAGGGTAGGAAAAAGTCAAAAAGAATCTAGTCTTGAATAGTTTCCTGAAGCTGAAGAGAAACGTGTAATCCTTTCAAGTTGGATTTAAATAATAATAATAATAATAATGTATACTTTATTAACCCTCGTGATGTCCTCCCGATTGCAATACACCACCTGTCCTCTGGGGTCAAAATGACCCTGCCCGGTCAAAGTCAGTTCTTGTCGCTTAGCTCAGGAAATTTGTCGGATTTCCCCATTAACTCCAAAAATACGCTGATCTCCTCTTTCAGCTCCCACACTCGTTGAAACACTTTGCCCAAACTTAACCAGCGGACACGAGAGTGGTACAGTAAGTCCTGATGATCCGCATCAGTTTCCTCCAGGAACATAATAAACTGACAATGCTGAAGTCCCCTTCTTTCATCTTTCAACTCTCTACTCGTAAACTAATGCAGTCAAAGACCTCACTAGTGCAGGAAAGTGAGTTTTTTGTTGTTGTTGTCATAACTATTGCTTGACCCCAAACATCAAACATCCAAGATCAAAGACGTTTTGGAAAGCAGTATGGTGTGATCATTTGCTCAAATTCACCACTTTGTGCTGCGGGGTCATTTTGACCCCAGAGGACAACACACGTTAGTAAATTAAATTAAAAAAAACATAATTCAATCAAATTTACTGTAATCATGAAGAGCATAGTACTGAACAACCCCCATTATTTTCAGACCATTTGATGAATAAAAAACATATTTGATGGCAAAAGATTGAATTTGGGGTCAGATTGACAGGATCCTGTGGACATGCACTAATGGAGAGGTCTCAGAGTGAGGGGGCTGCCCACAGCGAGCGCTCCAGAGCAGTTTTGGGGTTGGGTATCTTGCTCAAGGGCACCTCAGCAGTGCTCAGGAAGTGGACTGGCACCTCTCCAGCTACCAGACCAACTTCCAGACCTGGTCCGTGCCAGTACTGGAACCGAGACCCTCCGCTTCCCAAGTCACTACAGACTGAGCTACTGCCGTCCCAAAAGTAGTTCCCTGACAAGGAATCAAACCCGGGCCGCGGCGGTGAGAGCGCCGAATCCTAACCACTAGACCACCAGGGAGTTCAAAGTTCACCATACATCCACTAATCCAATGTCTCAAATGATCTCATCAACAGTGTGTTCTTTTGGGCTTTGTATTTGATACTACTTTGGGACCCTATCTGTTCATGAATGAATACATTAAGTACTGTTAACCCTTAACTTTCCTCAAGGTGGTTATATACATGAAGTATACATTCTCCATTCATTTGACTCAAATGGAATGGTTCCTTATCATAATTATGACTCCTCTTCTGGCTGATTTATGAGAGGAAAAGAAGGTATGGGATTCAAATCATTTGACTAATTTCTCACATTACATTATGGATAAAAGTGTTTCTAGCATCATAACAATATCTCCTAGATAGATTTCATTTGAGCACCTTGCTCCTCTTAATTGGCTTGTTTAGACGTTAACAATAAATGAAATTATCTTTATATTCTTAAAATACCACTTTTAATTTTTGTTCTAGCATACTAGAACAAACAGTTATTTCTTTCTTTAGCCACAATGTATAAATAATATAATGTAGAATATCATCTGAACCCAGCAAGAATACCTGAATTACATTATTTTCAACTAGTAATAAATGAATCAACAAAAGGCTTGAAATTAAGAACTCGAGGTATTTAATGAAGACCCAAAGCTGCCTCTGATCTGAAAACTAGGAAGGTCTTGTCAGCTAGGTGGGTGAATTGAAACTTGCTTTGAGTAGATATTGATAGTGGGTCGTTGTCAGGCTTTGTTTGGACTGAGCACTTAAGTTTCATTCTCTGAGCATCAACAGGAGAGGCAGTTGACGCGTGTCACACCCTCTGTTGATTGCAAGCTGAAAATCTGGGGCGGGATTTTCACGAAAATCCAAGCTTAAAAGAGTCTGAATCCAAAACTGCAGCAGAACAACCTCTGACGCTTCAGCGTGGCCACAGAGCCCGGGCATCCACGACTACTGCTTTGCCTATTTTCGCTGGTCATCATGTGCTACAAAGGAATCTGTCATTCATGGGAACAGGAAAAGACACATCTGTCATAGACAACGAAATCTTAACAACTTGTCTCTGTTTAAGAAAACCTCTTCTACCCACCCTTCATTTACTTTTGGCCTCTGGAACTGTCAATCTGCTGTGAATTGAAACAGCTTATCCACAGGGGTACCTCAAGGGTCAGTGCTTGGTCCCCTTCTCTTCTCCATATACACAAGCTCCTGGTACAGGCTCTTGTGATATCACGCATCGATTATTGCAACTCTCTACTGGCAGGTCTTCCTACATGCACTATCAAACCTCTGCAAATTAAGCAGCATGACTGGTCTTCAACCTTCCTAAAAGAGCACGTCACTCCGCTGTTCATCTCCTTACACTGGCTCCCAGTTACTGCTCGCATCAAATTTAAAACTCTGCTGCTCGCTTACAAAACAGCGACAAAAACGTCTCCTCCTTACTTTAACTCTCTCATCCAGGTCTACACTCCCTCCCGCCCACTATGCTCTGCCAATGAAAGGTGTCTGATCCAACCTTCACAACAGGGTCCTAAGTCTCTGACTAGACTCTTCTCCTCTGTTGCCCCCCGGTGGTGGAATGAACTTCCAAACTCCATTCAATCTGTCCCTCTGCACCTTTAAGAAAAAGCTAAAGACCCAGCTCTTTCATGAATACCTACTAACTTAATGATGATGGTCTCAATATTATTGATGATGGCTCTCAAGAACTGCCTCTGGTCACTTCCTGTCACCACCTGTGTGTCCAATCAGACTCAAAGCTGACCGTTTGCTCTTACTGACATTGTTCCCTTTTTTCTAGATCCCTGCTTGTGTTGTACTTACTCTCTGATGTACGTTGCTTTGGATAAAAGCGTCTGCTAAGTGAATTGTAGAATTGTTGTAGAATTGTAGATCATATGTGCAGTTGTGTTCATTATTTGCATCTAAATAAATGACGACAATAATAGTTGTAAATACATTATACCTTTATCTTTATTCCTGTATATTCTTATTTTGTACTTTTCTTTTACTGCTGCAACACTTGAATTTCCCCACTTGGGATCACATCACTAAAGGATTATCTTATTATCATTCCTTTGTTGAACATGTTATAGCAGCAGTCTCAAAGTCTACTTTGTGTATTACAATCAAATGCATGTGAATACATTTTAATTCATCTGATTTGTTTCAATGTTCGTTCAAAAGGCAAAATGGCCAACCTTGTTGTTGAACAGAGGCTTTGACTGTTCCTTAAATACAAATAACATTATGAGTTTTACATATAAAACTAAGTACCTTTACCAAATGATTCAATATCACACACTTAAAAGTTGCACTTGTAACAATACTTTATTTGATTATCTTTTTTGAAAATCAAAATTCAACAAACTTAAAACAGTATCAGATTTTAGAATGAAAGATGATACTGCTGCACCATATGAAGAAATATTTAACAGCTTTGTCTATTAAAAATTGCATTAAACTGTTTAAGAGACTGGGAGTGTGTAAAAAACAGTACATAGTGACAAACACATATCTTCTAGCTGTAGTGTGTTTAGGAGCCGTCTGTCTCTTTCTTGAAGGTTTTGCTTACAAAGACTCTCTGATGGTGAGTGAGGAGCATCCCAAACAACAAGCACAGAAAAAGCAGATGGAAACAAACAGGGCTGGAGCGCTCCTCATCGCTGGGCTGCAGGCTGAAGAGGGTGGTGCTGGGGGTGGAGGTGGAGGGGCATGGTCATAGAACTCATGGGGTTTATGTTTACAGTCAGCTGCTCCAGGAACACCGAGGACTCCTGCCCTGTGAGACAGAAAAACAAATAGTGAAGATATAATGTTATATCCCCCTTGCTCCCTATCCCCTTCCAAGCCAGGCACAGTCTAGGCCTGTGAAGACTGTTTCGTCATGAGTCGGGGATCTGGCCGAAGATTTCTGCCTTTTAATAATAAGGCAGTTTTTTCTTACCACTGTAACTTTTGCTGCTTTGCTAAAGTGTTCATGATGGATAGGCCGGATCTTTGTAACATAGCAATAAGTAAGGTCTTTTACCTGCTTTTTGTAACATAACAATGAGTAAGGTCTTTTACCTGCTTTTTGTAATATAGCAATAAGTAAGGTCTTTTACCTGCTTTTTGTAATATAGCAATAAGTAAGGTCTTTTACCTGCTTTTTGTAACATAACAATAAGTAAGGTCTTTTACCTGCTTTTTGTAACATAACAATAAGTAAGGTCTTTTACCTGCTTTTTGTAACATAGCAATAAGTAAGGTATTTTACCTGCTTTTTGTAACATAACAATAAGTAAGGTCTTTTACCTGCTTTTTGTAACATAGCAATAAGTAAGGTATTTTACCTGCTTTTTGTAAAGTGTCTCGAGATAACACTTGTTATGAGTTGACGCTATACAAATAAAAATTGATTGATTGATTGATATTAGCCTTCCAAGAATGGAATGATTTAGCCTCTAATAAACATAATCCACATATTTAGAATTAGCTTGACCTTATCATCATTATGTTGCTACCCCTGTTGTGGTCTCAGTGAGGGGATTACTTGAATTGAACATTTAAAATACATTTTTGTTAATGCCATTAAGAATTGTGAACTCTGGTACAGGCATCTACAGCTTCTTAATACAATCAGAAGGCAGGTATGAATTCAAACCTGGTGCTAGAGATTCCACCTGAGTCATCACCGAGTCGCTGTCGTCCATTGGAGCCGGTCAGAATCTTCTGAGTGTAGAGGAGCTGAGTCCAGACCGTAACCCCTCCTCTGCCTCTTCACACCGTCCTGTGGACCCTCCACCCTGATCCTCTTCACACCGTCCTATGCTGCAGCACTCTCCTCCGTGATCCTCTTCGAGGTGGGGCCCAGGCCTGAGGTGGATGGAGCAGACTCTTCTGGACCAGCGGAGACAGAAGGACCAGCAGGAACAGGGGGTCCAGCGGGAGGACGAGTAGGAACGGGAGGACCGATGGGGACAAGGGGTCCAGCAGGAGGACGAGTAGGAACGGGAGGACCGATGGGGACAGGCGGTCCAGCAGGAGGACGAGTAGGAACGGGAGGACCGATGGGGACTGGCAATCCAGCAGGAGGACAAGTAGGAAAGGGAGGACCGATAGGGACAGGCGGTCCAGCAGGAGGACAAGAAGGAACGGGAGGACCGATGGGGACTGGCAATCCAGCAGGTGGACCAGTAGGAACAGGAGGACCGATGGGGACTGGCGGTCCAGCAGGAGGACAAGAAGGAACTGGAGGACTGATGGGGACTAGTGGTCCAGCAGGAGGACGATTAGGAACGGGAGGACCGATGGGGACTGGCGGTCCAGCAGGAGGACAAGAAGGAACTGGAGGACTGATGGGGACTGGTGGTCCAGCAGGAGGACGAGTAGGAACGGGAGGACCGATGGGGACTGGCGGTCCAGCAGGAGGACGAGTAGGAACGGGAGTACCGATGGGGACAGGCGGTCCAGCAGGAGGACGAGTAGGAACGGGAGGACCGATGGGGACTGGCGGTCCAGCAGGAGGACGAGTAGGAACGGGAGGACCGATGGGGACTGGCGGTCCAGCAGTAGGACGAGTGGGTGATTCTCATGAAATCTTAGTTTCACAGTTACAACATGAAATCTTTAAAAGACTAGACTAAACAAATTTCCTTTTTAGGCATTATTATTAAGGTCTTAAATGTTTGTGGGCATTAATTTAAAAATATTTACTGACAATTTAGCACATTTTAGAACATATTTTCCAAAACAGGTCCATAAAAATCTCATTACCGCAATGGTCTCAAAACATCAAGATCATTAGAAATAAGAATACATTTTCACATTTTTTAAAACTGATTCTTAACAGTCATGCAAAGTTACTTGAAACTCTGAATTATATATATCATTAAATTAACATTTTTATTTGATTTAGACTGATTTCTCTCATTACCGCAACACCTTCCACAATCTGCAACCTAAAATCTTTGATATTTCAATGAAACCTGTAGGTATTTTCAAAATGATAGGCATAATGTATATATTATGCAAATACATTTTAAAGCTATTACTTTTATTATACTCATTAAATTGACATTAAATCAACACCTGTTGCGGTAATGATACATGGGGTTTGGGAAATGAGGTTGAAGATTTCGGTAATGATAAATAAGTATACTATAAGTAAATACTAAGACGGTTAAAAGCATTTTATAATTTAATAGATTGGATTCAAGTTTAATCAATTACATAACATACATGGGCAAAATACATTACGCAAAAATAAAAAAACAACACTAAAAACTAAATAACATATTTCTAATTCATTGAAGTATTCCAATTGGGAATAAGTACTATTTTCCCTCAATTTTTTTGTTGATTGTGCCCTACTTACAGTACATTTGTGTCTAACCATCATCTATATACATCACCTAGCTATAACACCACCCCAATACCTCCTGCTACATTCTCTATCCCCCTTTTAATTCAACTGTTTTACACATGCTTGTTTGTGTACTTTGCCCAGCTCTCAGGCAACACACAGAAGTGACAAGCTGAGGATTTAGCAGGTTGTGGCTCTGGGATGATGGTTTTAATGTCTTCAAAGTAGTACCAGACCTTTTCTCCCTCAAATCTGATGGATGGAATGAAAAATGTGTTCACAGCTCATAGTGTCGACTTCGTATTCAATCAATCAATCAATTTTTATTTGTATAGCGTCAACTCATAACAAGTGTTATCTCGAGACACTTTACAAGAAGCAGGTAAAATACCTTACTCATTGTTATGTTACAAAAAGCAGGTAAAAGACCTTACTCATTGTTATGTTACAAAAAGCAGGTAAAAGACCTTACTCATTGTTATGTTACAAAAAGCAGGTAAAAGACCTTACTCATTGTTATGTTACTAAAAAGCAGGTAAAAGACCTTACTCTTTGTTATGTTACTAAAAGCAGGTAAGCAGGTTGTTCTGGCAAGCCGTCAACCGACGATCTTGAGCAGCCTAGGAGAGCTCAAGAGCTCCCAGGAAAGTAGGTGGTTAGTGACTGAGATTTATAGATAGATACATGCAGTAATATGATGTACTGAGAGAGAGAGAGAGAGAGAGAGAGAGAGAGAGAGAGAGAGAGAGAGAGAGAGAGAGGAGCTCAGGGTGCCAGTTCCCCCGGTAGTCTAAGCCTATAGCAGCATTGATCATCGACACTATGAAAAGACAGTAAAACAAAAAATACTTAATGAAGTAGTAATCCTATTAATATGATTTTTTCATCATCAACATCATGTGTCCATAACAATAAAGATGTCTACATAACTGTGTGATGATGCCAGGGAACAGTTCTCCATCATACTGCACGAGTACCCATTTTCCCACTTCCAAAACTGGCTTAGTGTTATCCTTTTCTGACTCCTTATTATGTTGGAAGTCAAATGGTTTTGGACTGAAGCATCCACAAAAGCAGGACACTTCTAGGGTGGAGATAAAGCCTGGTTTTGTCGATGTCAGCTTAAGGAGAAAAGAATAATACTTTTAGGGGAAATTCAACTCAGATATTAAACTCATGTCACGTTCAACTTCGACATATCATCCATGATTAGTATAACATACGGAAAGCCAAAATATGTGGTGCAACATCTAATGCCTGTATAAAGACAGAGAATACAGACTACGATTGAAGTGTTGTTTTGCATATTGATCTTTACACTTGCATCACATGCTGACAAAACGTCTAGAATCCAATGGTCCAATTTCTTTTTTAAATTCTATACCAAATCTTTCAGGAACCCAGGTAAGTATAACTACATTTCAATCCTAAATTTACTTTTTAAAAAAACCTCTTGTTTACAATGTATAGGATATTTCCTCCAGGAATCCAGGTAGGTATAAAAGTAGATGTCTCTCTTTCTTTTGGTAGAGGTTCCTTCAGCCAGTATTAGTTTAAATATGTGGTTGTTTTTAATTGACGTACCTGATGAATTCTTATCGTCCCGGGTACTACCTTCAGGTATGGCAGTACTAATTCGCCGCTTGTTGTTATGTTGTCCTCTGTTATTTTGAACAACCTCACTGATGAATTTAGTTTCAGCTGCTCAAAGAGAGTGTCGGCATCTGGTATGCTGGTACCATAGGACACAAGCCCATCAGCCAGGTTTTTCAGGGCACCACCCACTCCATCAGGAGCACCCTTTCCATGGGACGCCATGTAGCATGCTTGAATCCTTTCATGAATGGGACTGTTGAGGCAAGGTAAAAGTTGGTTTTATTTCGATACTGAGATGTGGGCCCATCTGACATGAAATGGATGTTCCTGGCATTTGGATACTCCTCTCGAATGCTTCTCAGTACTGGGTCAAGGTGAGCCCATGTGGCTGTTGCATCATGTTTAAGACAGGCTGACAGCGATGCAAATGACTCCACCCTGCCACCACTGTGATAAATAACTCCAGCATGGAGGGTTACTTGCTGGTTGCCGCCTCCAAAATGAGTTTCTTTTATTTCCCTGTTGTATTTACAGGCGTAGTTCTCACTGTAGTCTATGTGGACAACTACATCGTTCTGTGTCAGGGTCTCTCTAAGTCCCCTCAGTCTTTCAAACTGGTGCTTTATGTTGTAAATGGAGAAGTTTGAGAGGTGGTCCTGTGTGAGTTCCACCAGCTTTTCAATGGACGTATGCCTCTTCTCAAGGAACACATTTCGCACTTCCTTCTCTTCGGTGGACCCGTCTTTTAATTTCTTTGTTATTGGTACAGTTTTCGTTACCCACTCCTCCCATGTTTCCTTTTGTTGAAGGATCCAGTGTTGCTAGATGTCCTGTACATGCACGACATGTTATTGTCACTACACACACTGGCCTGTACAATGTCCCTTGGGGATGATGATTCTATGACCCCAAGCTGGTACAGCTTTATCTTGAAGCCATAGTTTTCATGCATTTTGCAAGCACATGTTTCTCTGTCTGTAACTCTTCACTGGCCAAGGTTGTGCCTGGGATTTTCAGACAGAAATCTTCTATGAAGATTCGCCATAGTGTCTGTAAATGCTCTCTTTCGGAATATCTGGCCCTTTCTCCGAATTTCTCCAGATTTCCCATTTATTACAGTGGAGACATCATCTTGATGAAGGAATTGGCTAACAAGTGTGCACATAAGTCTTCTCTGGCTGTTATTAGGTAATGTTCTTCCTCTCTATAGTTTTGTTCTGAACTTCCCTGCCTTCCCTGTTTACAATGACATGCCTCCTCTTGGCCATCTCAAGTCTTTTCAGTCTTTTTTTTAGATTGACCATCTCTTTGGTCCTCTCCAGAAGTTTCTCTTCTGTGTAACGCAAGTTTGACCTCAATTTCGATACTGTTTTCTTCCTTCTGTTCCTCTTTTTAGGTGATTCCTTTGGGGTAGATGTCTTAATTGGTACTGGTGTCTGTATAGTCTTTCTTCTTTTTGGAGTTGAGGTGATGGCACAGACACTTATCTGCTAAGTGAGAATGGCTGTACTCTTGGGGAGGCTGTGTCTGCTTGAAGATTTTGAATATCTTAATTTGCTCCGGAAAATGTTGAAGTGTATCATCTTCCTCATCATCTCAGATCGTCTGTGTATTGACGTGTTGCAACATATTCACACAGATAGATGAACAAGCATCTAAACAAGCATAAACAAATATGAACTGACAACAGAGTAGTAAGTAGTTTTCCCACAGTAAGCATACTGAATAAAAAATTATAACATAAATGTACACTGTAACAAGGTATCATGGATGACTGTGCATTTGTGATGCTAATCGAGACTACAGGATATACTGTTAGCTTAACTCGTGGTCATATATTCAACTTCAAAACTTCACAGAAAAATTACGTTGTGCAATACAAACAACTTCTAGAAGGACTATACATTTTAGTCTAACACCAAGGACACGACACACAACACTTTTGTACAAGTTCATACCTGTAAAAGGGGACACCAAACATTCCTCAGATCGTCTGTGTACTGACTGGTGAGGAAGCGCAGTGTACATTACTTAGTTGCAGTTGCACCCCCTGCTGGTGTCTTCTGATAACTACATCAACATTACTGCCATAGGTGTTAGAATAACATTCAGCTAAAACACATGAAAAACACAACTTAAAACTTATGTAACTGACTGTAATCTAACAGACTACCATAACTTGAATCAATAATTCTCATGTATCATAGAGGATACAGTAATTGAGACTCAAACAAACTATAATGACATGTGTCATTTCTAACCATTACAATAACGCATGTAAACGTTGTAGGGAGGATGAATAATGCATTATTAAGTAGTAAATTGATAAAATAGGCTGCATAAAAATGTTGATGTCTTACCTGAACACTGGTTAGGAAGAGCGACTCCCATCGGCAGGTGTCCCGGGTCCATGAGTGGTCTGCTGAAGGCTTTTTAAAGATTCTTTGGCTTTCCACTAGAGATGAAATATCCAAAGGGTTTGTTGAAGTTTTGTAGAAGTTGTCTTGAACGCTATTCAAATGTTAGCTTCAAAGCTGGGATTTTGCAGGTCAACTCGTTCAAAGTTCAAGTGCAAAAAGCGGAGAGCAGAAGGTTCCACGGCTTTATATAACCTCGGTTGGATCTGTTTCCACGATACTCCGTGTGTGTGTAGCCGTTCTGTCTTGACACTCAGTGTGCTACCAAAATGTCTCTGCGTTGTGTTGTGTATGGATGAGACAAAGACCAAAAACTTCCTTGCCAACTGGAGCAGATTTATTTTCACACCATCTGTGTAAATAAAATACATTCAGTACAGCAACTTCATACGACTGGGCTTCAACATGCACACCTCTCCTCAGCGGGGTCTCAGGCCGTCTCACACAATGCATACGGGTGTGCTGTGACATTCTCTTATAAACGAGAACAAAAACTAAATCAAAAGTATAAGTTGTATTTCAGCTTATTTCTTACTCAAAAGTGGCAATTTTGTGTTTTTGTCAAAACCGAAAATGTACTTAAACAGCTAAGCTAATCTTATACTGTACACTTCACGTTATATTAAAATAACAAAATAATTTGTGATCAAACATATACACATGGATGCTCTAGTTTAAAGTTCGCCTAATTTGCATAAAACAACTAAGTGCTGTACGACAAATAAAACTCTTCAAATACATTAACCAACAGCTAACATGTTATTAAAACGTCTGTGAGCCTAACGAAGTATAGTTGAATCACTATTCATCATGTTTTTCCCGTGTTTTAACACTTTATGAACTGGGGCACATTTAAACACTCACCCATCCTCGGCGGGGTTTCAGGCCGTATAGAGTAGCGCGAATCTACAGGATGTGACATCATCACAGCAGAAAAAGATATGACAAAATGTAAATATGACTTAAAGGAAGGACTTTTGGTGAATTATAAAAAAAATTGTCAAAGCATTTTAACACACCTGTTACACGTGCGTGTGTGTTAGTGCAGGCACAGAAAAAGAAATATATTTTTTATTATTGCATTATTTATCACTATTATGTTATTTTATTTTCCCTATTATATTTTTATTTTTCATACTTTTACACACATGTGTAAATGGTATAAGAATACTTGCATGATAATATTTGGTAGGTCATCACCTCGCGATGTGATTCAGTCAATTATCAGGACAATCTGATGTAGAGTTTCAAATTAAAAGCTTTAATTTAGAAATACGACAGGCTATATCAGATTGTCTTGATATTTAGTAAATAACAGTGAGGTGAACTACTAGTCTGGACTGAAATGAGTCTGTGGTAACAAGACATTCATTTTTAATCTGAAATTGAAATAAGCCTGGATGTCATTTAAAAACTAATTCTTTCATAAGTACTCCATGACTCTGATATGATTAGCCTATACTTTTTACTTTTACTGTGTACTTTTTGAAAAGGCCCTTATACAACACAATAAAAGTATAATTCTTCTGACTTTGATGTCTGGTAAAACTATTATGGAAGATTTTTTTTTTCCAGACATCAAACTCAGAAAAATGGGATTCATTATCATTATGGGACACTGACAGTGGATTACTCAAATAGAACTTCATAGTAGCCTACTTGTGCATATAGTCTAAGAAGTACTTATATCACGATATCAGAATCCTGGAGTAAACGTTTTTATCAGACAACAAAATCAGAGGAAAACTTATTGATATTTCCACTGTATTGTTTATTTGACTTCCATTTCAGTCAGGCAGTGTGATGCAAGTGTGAGGAGAACAGGAACAAATCAGGAGAAAGACACAAGGTGGGAAAGATTCAAAATGTTTTACTGGTGCTCAGTTGAGTTCCAGCCATAGACTGTAAAGTTCAAGCAGAAATACTGGTTGTAATCTCTCACACAATTTAGCTACTCCCTCTCAACCAATCGGCATGCCGCTGTCAAATTTTAAAATGTGTTCTCTGTCTTCCGCTGTCATTTCAGTGCGATCGCTGCGACCCTCCTCCGCCCCAGTCACATCCAATCCAGCTCAGCTGAGTTCATAGACAGCCCCTGAAACCCACTCCTCATCACAGCCTGCATATCCTTACAATCACCACTAACTAGTGTTTGGTGGGGGATCCCTCCTATCCTGCTCTCGGCCTCGCTACCCCTCATGAAGTAATCATGACAGAGTCTAATCGCTAAAGACATTGCATATTTATCTTTTCCTAAACTGCGAAATAAATAGTTGTTAACTTAAGTCTCTGCTGATTGAAATAGTTTTTCAAGACCCACCTAAATATGTCATGAAAATTGCACCCTTGAACTTTTTAAAAATCCTTTATTTAACTTAATGAATCAAAATGATTTATGTATAGATTTGTTCCATTTCATCTTCTAAGAATGGAAATGCTAAGCCTCTAAAAATCAATTGCCTTGCTCTTCAGCTTACTTGAAGTGAGATTTTTCCCTGTCTTAAACAGCAGAACAAGGTTCTTGTACACAGATTGCTGAACTGGGAAAGAGCTACAGAGGCAATTATCCACAAGAATACTAACAAAACGTCTTAATCCAGGAACTCAGTGAAGATAGAAATACAAGATAATAACGTCCCACTTCTGTTAACACTGGCATCCATATAATCCTCAATCAGTAGCCATGTTGTGGATTAATGGAAAGAGTGAAGTTTACAACAATCACTTGTAATGTTTCTGTTTGCACCTTGAGTTTTTTTTTTCTCAATGTATGTTTTAAGTATTTTTCTTGTTTTTATTTCTTCCCCTGTCCAAAGATAATTCCTTTTCCTCTTTTCCAATGCATTGAGGCCCTTTAGGCCATTATGTTACCATTCACTGAGATTTGTGTTTGCCTGGATCACGGTTCTCATCTACCAACAGAGGTTGCTTACCAGCTTATAATAATATAAAAGATGTTTGCCAAGGACAGTATCAGAGGATTACATCAAGTACATTTGGAGTGACCCCTATCTTCAAGTTAGCAAAGAGAACCTTTCAGGGCCTGATATTGTAGTTTCACAGACAGACATCCCTGATTAGTGGTGTGTGTGCACCAATCAAATCTGTTTACCCTAATGGATAAACAATTCCACACTTTAGATATTATCTCTGTCTTACTGTTGCCAAAGTGTATCATTTGTGAACTTTGTGTATTGAGGTTAGGGTTAGTATCTGGAAAGGCTGTTGTCATAGAATAAAAACGGTAATGTCACACATTTACAAATTTTTATGCATGTTTTTGTTAAAGTTTCTGATGGTAAGAACTCTAGTGACAAAACTAATTCGACTATATTTGTCTATTACATTTATGAATCATTAAACACTACACCTGGGATATTTGAATGTATCAGCACATGCTGTTTTCTGCGATGATAACTCATCATCATGCAACACTGCAATGCAAACATTTCTTTTATGTTATTTTTTAAACACAGTTGCGAAATGTTTGTGAGTTTTTTCTTTGAACAAACATATTTTCAGTTTGTCCCATGTCCTCTGGGGAATTAGAATCACTTCAAGTTCTTGAATTTGAGTTTTGAAGATTTTTGGGTTAGAGAGTTTCATGTATGGGACACGGTGCTAATGTGAAATCATTCCTTCAAAACCTGTTCTTTAGCAGAAAAAGGCATTTGAATTTTGAATGTATATCCTATCAGTTTGATAGAGAATCAAGTGATGTGTACGTGTACTAGGATAGATCTTGATAGAGCTTTCAGTAGAATTCACTATCATAATCAAAATCCATCACTTGGATCTGGTGCTTTTTCTTCTCTTCCTCTTGTTCCTCTTCTCTTTTCTGCTCCTCACTTTCTTCTTCATTTGTCCCATCTTCTTTTTTGATCTTACTAAACTCCTTGTATATTCCAGTTAGAGCTTTCGCTGCTTCCAGAGATACTTTTAGATTTCCAATCACCTCCTTTTCTTCATCTACACTCACAACTGAGAGAAAGAAACAAGGGAACACTCACTTTAAGGAACACATATTGTTACTACTTTTTCTTTTGCAGCACAAAGCATGACACACAAACATTACATACTGTCTATTTGTTGGTTGATGACATCATTTCCTGTCAGGAGCAGTTCCGGTAAATCCAGAAAAGCGTGTCCAACATCCACACACTCCTGGTCATCGTCCATCGGCTCATTGACTACTGTAAACTTTAACCTGCCACACAGACACACACAGACAGACACACAGACACACAGACACACAGACACACAGACACACAGACACACAGACACACGCACACACACTCTTAGTTGTAGCTTCTGCATTCTACACTAATGTGCAAAAGTAGACAGAAAACAGCAGCAACACTACCTGCCCTGGTTGGGGTCAGTACGCTCCAACATGGTGTAGAGATACTGTCTGAGTGGAGCTGACCCGGAACCATCCACATAAATCACTGAGAGAGACAAAAGGAGAGATTGAGGTTTGTAAAGGAGCTTAGAGTGTCATACTAGCAAAGCTTGCACTTTCTCACCTCTTGTAAAATTGTAGTGAATCTCTTTTCCGTCTAATGGTTTGCAGAGGGACATGGGTGTCTCAGTTGTCTCCATTGGGATGCCAAGCAGCCGATATTCCACATAAACTCGCTGCACCGACTTGTCCAGCACCACAAGTGAGGAGGGCTCAAACATCAGGGACAGAATCTCAACTCTCAGACTTTCTCCCTTAAAAGCAAACCAGTTCTGTTCAGCTCATTACTTTGAGGTAGATGAAACCAATGTGGTCTTTTTGAATAATACTGTAATAATCTGGTCAGATTATTTAAAATATGAATAGTTGTTTAACAGGCATTATAGCAAAATGTGATTGTAAAACTAAATGTAAAATAGCATGTTACTCTTTTGTTATTATACACTAACTTTGTACCTTCTTCATTTTTGGCTTTGCTGTAGTGATGATGTCACTTTGTGAGGAACTTGTCTCAGGAGACTCTGGGATGTCACTTTCTTCTGCAGCTACTGTTAAGTCAAAACAAATAAAATGAGATCTGATTAGTTTGAAAGCTTATTTTAATTAATACATGTCTTTATTTTTAAGGGTTAAGATCAAACGCTATATTTTACTGTTATTCTTTGAATACTTGAAAAAGGTTAAGCTTCATATAGTAGGTGTTAAGATCTATTGTTTGGATATGAGTAGTTACCGCTCTCCCTCTGCTCCTTTTCCTCCTCTTCTTCATCAAGTGACAAATGATCCTAAGGAGAAGAAATGAGTTCACCAGACAGATCTTATTTTGTGTTTACTATTTATTTTGAAACTCTTGTTTGTCATTACACAAACCTTTTTTAACTTGTATTTATTTGATGTGAATATTGACTTTTACAGATATAGTTTAATGGCCTCTGAAAAGAGAGAGAGAGAGAACGAGATCCTACCTGAGCCCTGGCATCGTTTGTAGAGCTACTCCTTGACATTGAGGAAGAAGTTCCCTCTGAAGACCTTAAATGAGATTTAATAGTTTATCAATATACAAATTATCTACATTTGTTTCAGTATCAAATTTAGTTTTAGGTAAATATGTAAAAAGGAAAAAAAAACGAGTGATTTCCTACAACTGAAAACTGTCTCTACATATGTGATGGTTGGTTAGACCGTTCCCTTAACTGTCCATCTACACATTTGCTTACTTCCTTCCTGGTTTCAGATTGGGTACTCCCTGGTAAATATTTGGTGATGTCTTGGTGGATCTTTTCTTGTACCTGGACTGGCCACTTGCTGTTGGGATCACAGACATGGGATGCTCTCGTCTTCTATACTCTGAGCTTTTCTGTTGGACCAGTGGTGGTTGAGGCTGTGGCTTTGAGCAGACAAATAAACTCGTAAAAATAGTGAAATAACTTGGAAATACACTGCTTTTGTTTTCGCTCCTTCTTAAAAACCTCACCAAAGCTTGAGTCTCTTCCTGTGCTGCTTTTGTTTCAATTGGCCCGAGGAAATGAGGCTGTGGGAAAAAAGAACAGTTATTAAGAAAGGAAACAGGACGCACCTTCCAACACAAATACACACCAAAATGTCACCTTCACTCTCGGCTTGGCTATGGGCCTCTGTGACGTGTCCTCTCTTTCTTGTCTACTCAGCACAGCGTCCAAAGATGGTTGTATGGGGTACTTCCATCTTATCATGACTCTGACCATGCCCCGAGCTCCTCCAGCTGGATCTCTCAGGACAAAGTCACCTGACAGGCCAGACAGACAAAAAGTACTTATATATATATATATGTAAGACTTTTTTCTCACTTGTAGCTCAGGTAGAGAAGACTAAAGTGGTTTGTGGCAGCTTCCTGTGAGGCTGTGTTTTCTTTCAGTTTTTGAAGTCTAGTTTTTTTTAATTAGTCGACCCGGGACTGTTGTTTTTTCTCTTTTGTCAATTTTTGGGTAATAAATCCACCACTTAATTTTGAGACAACCACAACCACCACCAGTGCCGAACAGCCACACTTAAATCCCATTTTTCATGTAGACTTACAACCAGTTTGTTGTAATCAATACCATGATTGAATTATTGAGTGACTATACAGGAGTTTTTACTTTTAGTAATCAGTGGGAATATTCGATTATACAGTTCAGGTTTAATCCAAGATCATTTGACAATAGTGATTTGTGAACCTTTGTATATCAAGCTCTTGATTTAAATCCCCAGAGGAAGCAAGGTGAAAGAAGAGTTTACATCTTACCCAAAACAACTTCTTTTGGTAAAACATCCAAAATGAAGACTGACTCGTATCTAGCATAGAATGAAGAACTTCTTCAGCATTTTTAGACTACTCATTTTTTTGTGTTATTGCCTTCTGACTTTATATTACCTTCTATTATTTCCTAATTAAATGGTGTAGCTCCAACATTTCCTTATAGGTCAGTGTTCATCTGAAGACATTCTTTCTCTGTTTTTTGTTTTGTTTTGCAGTATCAAACATCACAACAGTATTGTCTTTTTTAAATTGTCTTTTTAAAAAAAGACAATATTAATAAAGACAATGACACGGCAACAATGCTACAAGTTTGCAAGATGTTGTTTTATTGGGATTCAACTTAATGAAGAATAAAACTAGTTTTTAAAACTTTACTAAAGCACATATTTCACATATTTACTTTGTTACAGTTTGTCCTAAATCCAAGTGTTCATTTTTTTTATTTTTTTTTTATTTTACAATACGCTGTCCCCCATTTGTTTATTTTACAAGGTACAGTACATTTTTCCTTTCTGACATGTTTTGTTATTTTCCTTGATCTTAATTGTCTTTCATCTTTATACACACAATTGTCCAGTATTTAGGTACAAGGAATCTCCTGATTGGTCAGAAATGAGATGTCTGTGTATATTCTTTAAAACAGAAAACAGTAGTTTCAAAATGGAGATTTAAGCACTTCCAGTTTAAAAACGGATTTATTCAAAGTCCAAATAACTTTATAGGTTGCAGGACGGCTATTCAGTTTCAACTCACAACGTTTTTATACACAATTTAAAAAAAAATCAAACATGGATTTGCTTCATTTATTTTTCTTTGAATGAACAACTTGACCTGGAATAATTAAGGTCGAAATAGTTATTTCTACGGTGAGTTGATATTGAGCAGCTGCAATCGGTTCTATCTTAGAAGATAAGAGGTTAGATGCCAAAACAGTTGTAGTATGAGACCAATTATTTTAAACATTTATGTAAAACATGTAATATGTTCTACCTACAGCTAGATAAATGCTTACTATAGTAACGTCTCTTTGTCTCACCTCTGATGTCTCGGCCTGAAGCAAGGATTCGCAATGGGATCGGGGTCTTGGCAAGATAGGACGGTGGCATCTCGTCTTCAGTGTCATCAAACACGTAAACCCACAAACTGCTGGACCTACAGGTATAATTAAAGTCAAATGTTTACAATATTTATTATCTTTCTTTATTCAAATTATTGAGATGATTCAGATTATCCTTACTTAGACTATCATACCTCAGGTAGTGCAACACATCAGTTGTAACTGCTAGTGGGTAGCTAGCAACGTCATTGAACACCGGTTCAGAGGTGCACCTAATTGTTTGCGAGACATGAGGCGGCAAGTCGTAGAACCTGTAGGTCAGGTAGGAATCAGGAAGAAGTCCTGTCCAGCGAGCACTAAGGCCAACACAACGTTCCAACATAATCTCCAACTCATTGGGGATCCCACCACCATAGTCATATAACTCCTGCAAACACCATTGAACATCTGTTGTTGTATTTTACTGACACTGACACACGAGAAGTGTTGACATGTTCTATAACAGTGGTTCTCAACTGGTTCATCGGGACCCAGAAATGGGCCACGGAGCCTATTCAGTGGGTTGTGAATGTGTGCCTGGACATTTTATTGTGTCAAAACATCTATGAAGGGCTTTTTAAAACACGTTTGTTCTGTAGTACAAACTGCACAATTTGTCCTTTATTAAATCTGAACGGTTGAAAAATATCTGAACATTGGGTTGTTAATATCTCATTAAGAAACTAGAGATGGGTCCTGAGGCTGGACCAGTTGAGAACCACTGTTCTATACGTTGACATATTCCTTATGCATAGTACAAGTCATTTTAAGAAGCAGTTTGTGTACCTCGTAAGCAGCACCTTGCCAGCCAAGAGAGATCTGAACAGGTCTCTGCACGGCTCCTCTCTCCCTCAAAGGGTTGAGGGGTTCAGCAGAATTGAACAGGCATACCCAGAAATCCACAACGCCAACAATGTCCCCCTCAGAACCTTGAACCCAAACAGACAGAATTTAAGATTTACTTTGATTCTTAGTTAACAAATAAACACACATTGCATCATTAAACAAGTCCATCATAGTATTTAACAAAGAATATCTTCAAATCACTACATTTTAAAACAATAGACAGCAGTAACATAAGAAGGTAAGATGGGGTATACATGTTTTTGTATACAACATCACTCACCTGTAATGTTGACAGATCTACACATACGCTCTCCTCTCCTTTCCTTGGTGCCCATTAGAGACAACTGCCCACTTCCATGTGTCAGAAAACTGACCCCCCCTAACGCCTGGTGAAGCTCTACTCTGACCCTTGAACCTTCCAGCCTGCCCACATCTCGGTCCGTCAGAGCATAGCGGGACGTGAAGCTGTAGCTTGGTTGGCAGCCTGAAACCAGAGGAGTGGAGTGCATCTCATAGTCTAAGAGGCTGTAGGTGCAAAAGGTCACAATGTCTCCTCCTCCGTTCATCTCTCCTTGATGGATTCTTCCCATCGTACGAAGCCCAGATGGGGTGAAAGTTGCTGCCTGGATATAAAATACATAGCAGTTAAGACGGATTGGAAAAAAGTTTCTAATAATTTAAAATAAAAAAAAGTCATGTACAACTTCTACATGTTTTTAGACCTTCAGATGGATCTCCAACAGTGACTCTCCGGCCCTTAACTGAGAAAAAGATTTGTCTTCACGTGACTGCAGCACCTCTGGGTCTCCAGCTAGCCAGGTGTACTGTGTTGGCATGGTCTGTTTGGGGCTGTAAGCAAAGTCTCTCATCTGAGCTTTGGAGTGTAAATATCAAATAAGAGAAAATAAGAGTTATAGGGGGTATTGTTCCAAATAATAACTACACATATGTTTATTACATCGCAAATTATTAAATGATTGTTTTCATTTATACTTTGTAAACTGTTGATCTGAAGCAATTGTTTTCCTAAAAGTTTGTCTTTTTCTGCCATCCTCCTCCTGCTCTCTTCCCGCACTGTCTCCATTTTCTGGTTAACTGAAGTCAACTCCTCCTTGGAAACAAAAGTTTGATTCAGGATTAAGTTTACTCAAAATTGGAAAAAGAAAAATGTGAAGAAAAGCTAAGAGAGATCATCTCTGAGTGTACCTGTAGATCTTCGCTGATACGGTGCTCCATCAGCAGAAGGTTTCTAGTTTTTTGTAATTCCAGGACAGTCTCAGCATGGGAGGCCTGAGTAATTGCCACATCATGGAGGGAATCTTCTACCTTGTGACCAGTCAAGAGAAAACCAAGCTCCGCTCTGCTCTCCTGCTGCATCCTAAATGCCTTTTGTTGAAGGATAAAGTTATTTCATATTTGAAGCAGCTTAAAGAGGGCTTAAAAAAGAACAATACATTGAATACAATTATGGAAAAAACCTTGATCTGCAAAAGAATACTGCTAAGCTCCTCCGCACTCATGTCAAACTCCTGAAAGAGAGGAGAGGACAATACAACTGTTAAAGGTGTGGAGGACATCTTGATAAAACACCACCATATGTGTGTGTGTGTGTGTGTGTGTGTGTGTGTGTGTGAGAGTGAGTGAGTGCATCCTTGACCTTGGTGACGGAGTCTAGTCTATTTTGCAGAGCATAAATCTGCTCTTTGTAGTGGAGAACCTCTTGTTCTAGATGTTCACTTTTCCCTTTCACCATCACAGAAAACTCTAAACGAAGAAAAACAGAACACATAGAAATGGGATCAGCAATACTGTTTCTGTTCCAATATCTTAGCTACTGGAGAATTTGTTTGCTTTGTTTTGCATTGTGGATAAATGAAGGCTTCAGGTGTGCCACAGAAGCTACATAATATAAACAAATCTCTAACTGTAACAGCGAATCCTATTTTCCTTTAATTGACAAAAGCAATGAAAACACGAGAGACTCTTACCTTTTTCTAGCTCCCTCTGCTCTTCTAGTCCATCCTTCTCCCGTCTCAGATTGTCCTTTTCCAGCCTCAGCTTCACTCTTTCTTCCCTCTCAGCTTGCAGAATCTCCTCAAATCTCTGAATGTTAATGCTGCTGAATTGTTCTCCCTCTGTCGCCCTCTTCTGGTCATCTTCACTACATTTTTCCAACTGGTCACCCTGGTTTCTTTGATCAGCTAAAGTTCTAGGAAGTGAAAGGTAAATATAAACATACATAAGGAAAGGAATCTTATTTAAAGTCCTATTCTGCTTTGCAAAGCTACTTGAATTGACTAAAGATTGTTTTGCAGGACTTAACCTCTTCAGTAGAGTATCATAGTTTTCTTTTATGAGATCCCTCTCTCCCTCCAGGTCTGATAACCTCTCTTTAAGCTGAGATTTAAAAAAAATATTCAAACGGGTTAAAAGCTAATATCCTATCTTTTCAAATGTTTATTTGTCTTTCTTGGGGTTGTCTTACCTTGTCCATAGTTTGTAAAGACAAGGTGGAGGTGGTAAGTTCTCCCTCCAATTCCAGTGCTCTCTGTCTCTCCTGCTTCAGCTGCTCAGCCAGTTCCTCCACTTTCTCCAACAGAGCTTCCTGACTGGCCCTCAATGACCTCTGACTCTATGGTACACACATAAATATACAGTATATATATATATATATATATATATATATACATATCTAAATGTATATAGTATATATATATAAAGTACAAATAGAGGGCCCTTACCTCCTCAAGCTGATTTTCATATGCCTAGAACAAAATGATAATTATTTTATTATCTGTTTACATGACCTAAACAAGAGACTAATGAGACAATAATGCTCACCTCTTGCAGTTCGTTTAACTTCTCTTCTGTGACCCTCAGGGCTGTACTCTTGTCAGAAAGCTTCTTTTGTAGACGGATCAGATCAACGTCCTCTCTAATAGTAATTCTGGCGGAGAAAATATATTTTTGTATTATTGATGAGATATGATAATGATATGAAAAAAGAAAAATGAGAAAAACAAAACAAATTTCCCTTCACAGGGTTAAAAAAAAAAAGGAACCTTTTGTAAGACCTGTGTCTTTCTATCTGTTGCTTCCTTGTATCTTTCACGGTTTCCTCAATCTCTTTTTCTTTCTCTCTCAGCGTTTCTCGAAGCGCCTGGGCAGTCAGCTCCAGCTCTGCAACCCTGACTTGCTCAGCCACACTGGACCTGCTTGGAGGGAGAGATGTAAGAGAGGTCAGAGTGAGGGAGGTGTGTGAGTGAGGGTGGACAGCAGAGGAAGAAGACTTATGTCGTAGAAAGAAGGGTAAAAATTGATCAGGAGTCAGAGAAATCAAATATTAAGACCAAAAATGACTAATAAAACAAATACAGGACTGAAAAACTCTGACTTGAATCACACCATTTCTAAATATGATAAATTAAGATGACATGAGTGGGTTTAGGCATATTACATTTAAGTTAGACATTTTATTACAATTGTCATGTAAAAAGATTGTTAGAAGAAAATAAGATACTGCTAATATGTCAAAAAACAAACTGCACTCCAAAGAGCTGTGTAGGAGGGGACTCCTTCACACGTTTGGAACAGACGGTGTCTGTTTAAACACAAGAAATAAATGCCATTAAAAAAAAGGAAATCATTCTAAAATTGTCTTTGTCCTTTTTTTTTCTGTTCAGCTCTAAATGATGCATTCACATACTTACAATTTCTCCATTTCCACTCTGGTGTCTTCTAACATCGGGCCATAGCGAGGTGGAGCAGTCTGGGGTGCTCTCCTGACTTCCCCATCCATTTCTCTATTTTTACCTGACATAAAGACAAATCAATTGTAAGGGCAGAAGGTCAAGGACAGAAAAGAAATCAGCAATATATCCACGTTTTTGACATAGCACACATACCTTTACTGAACTTATATGGTGTCCGTCCCCGGAGGTCCATGATGTGCTGCCTGGCCATGCTCAGTTTGTTCTGTAAGACTCCTTTCTGGCTCTCCAGCATAGCCACATGGGCTTCCAGCTCCTGTATGGTGTCCTCCATGTCCCTCTCCTTCACACCACTGGACCCAGGACGTGCCTGCCGAAGACGCATCAGTCTTGCTGACATTCTGTAGCATATGGAGGTTAAATGTGAGTTAAATCAGCTAAAGGGAACTTCCCTTGTTGATGCAAAATTGATTTGCCCAGTTCACCCCAAATGCCTTCGGTAAAGTGCAGTCTTAAGGATAAATGTCAATGTTTCTGTGTTAATATATTACCTGCGTAGCCTTTGCTCCTGTGTACATGTGTGTTGTCTTAGAACACTGTTTTCCTCTTGCAGTCTTAGACACAGGTCTTCCAGGTGCTCTCTGGGAAATCGAAACAGGCGCTGTGGATCTGCCAATGAGAGAGTGAGAATTATTCATAAATCAACAAGTTGATGCCTTTGTGTGCATTTGAGTGAAAGACTGAAATATTTCAATAGACATGTGCCATGCTTTTACCTTTTGACTTCAAGACATGATGCTTTTTCCATAGCTTCAAATCATGAGTATCTGGAGAAAACAACAAGAAAATGGCATACAAATCACTGGAAATATATAAACAAAAGACATCTTCTGCTTCTTTAGTAATATGACGTGATGTCTTATTACATTTTAATATTTAACATAAACATTCTAAATTGATGTACTTCCAGTACAGATTTGTCTACAATCACCACATCACAAGATGACAAGGATGTTGAATTCTTCCTGGTCACACACGAACCTTGGACAGTTGATAAAAGTCCCCTCTTCATCAGTCCAACATCCCTGACTGGGAGGTCTCCTGCTGTCTCATCCACCACATGGGACATCATACCTCTGCATAGAGACTTAGTCAATCAGAAAACCAGAAAACATGTAATATCGTTATCCACTGCTGGTTCATTAGGCCATTGTTGATATAAAAAGTGAATAAATGTTAGGTTATTTGATTTGAAGCAACATAAGAAACCATGTTTGACTCTATAGAGACCATACACTCCCACATGTTACATTCAGGAGACTTAAACTTCCTACCTGGTAAAACTGTCATGCCCAAAACATTATTGATAAAGAAAAGATCATAGGATAAATGGTTTGGCTAGTAGCCTCTTTGGGAACGCTTCCGTTTAACGTGGTTAACATTTAGACATTTCCATAAAGATATCAGCATTTTAAACTACATTAACACATTTCTTGACTTACCTCTTACGTAATCCAAACAGGTTTCGCACGTCGTACTTTCTTGCCTGTAGGCTCCAAACCTTCAATCATCACTTGGAAGATATCAGTTTGAATCATTTTCACCCCTTGCTCTTTTCCATCTCTTTAAAGTTATCTCTATATGGATCTCAATTTGAATGATTCTAGAAGCGTTAAAATAAGTGATTTCAATGTGTCTACTATGTGTCTGCGTTCATTTATCTTAGTGGCATACCCATTGTGCTGTATGTAGAGGTCTAATATATCCTTAATATATCCTCTCAGACCCGACAAGTCCTGGGTGCACATGCACCATCTGCCGATGACTAATCCCATCTCTGCGCTAATCTGATTAACCAACGTGGACTGTCCAAGACCTGCTCTCAAGTCTATGTTGTGTTAAATATGAATGAATGACTGAGGATAGTTATCATAGGAAGGTCTTGTGATCTGTGATCAAGGTGTTACTTTTTAACACCACCTTGCTGTTGGAGGTAGAGCAGAATAAGGGATCGGCTGGATTAAAACAAATATTTATGATCAGCACCTAAATAAGAGCAGTTTTTGAACAATTTATCCTCAAATATAAAATGGAGCTCAGCGTAAATTCAATCAGAAAGAATGGTTATATTCTCTCACACACATTTATTCAATTTCTTCATTCAATTAAGCCCCTCCCTCTCGACCACTTCCTCCGTCTCCAACCCAGGCCCTTTTTCAAACCAACCCCTACACCCTCCCCCTCCGTGACGAAGTGCACTCTGTTAGAAGTCACACTCTCGGCTGAATGAAGTCCCCTTCATCAAGGTGTAGGGTAGAAATACAGCGGCAGGCTTTGGTACAAACTTCCCTCTCTCAGGTGGAAACAGGAACTGTGTGTTACCATGGTTACTCAGCGGTATCTTACGGGAAGAGCTTTTTTTTTGTAGCTAATGCATTCTGTAAAAATATTTATGTAGCCTAGATTATTCTTATTCTTCTTTAGTTATATTAGTGTAGACTTATAACAAAACTATTAGATTGAGCCTACATTGTTTATTGTAATTTATAATTTAAGTTAATTTATTGTAATTCTTAGATCAGGGTGTCCTAAATTAATGCAAAGACAAGGATAATATCGTTGAACATCAGAGCAGCAAAAAGTGTATTTTTTATTGTTGAATTGAGATTTCACAAAGACATCAAAAGTAGAAAAATAAGAAATAAACATTAACAGCGAAATGTTGTCTGCAACATGATTTAATATTATTTTGTTTTTTCAACAGTCCCTGTAAATATAAAACACTTGAACTCACATGTTGCTTCATCCATGACGACCGGACACAATAGGCGTTGCACGTGATCCGAAAGTTGGCATCGGTGCACCCTCGCTGGTGGAGGGTTTTACAACCCACTACCACTCCCCGCTAGTTGGTTTGGGACGGACTTAATATGGCGGACCCTCCGCGGGGACTCGCAAACGGAGGGGTAGTGGGTAGGGATAGGGTGTAGAATGGAGGACGAGACCTGACAAAAGTATAAATAAATAAATAAATAAATGTATATATAAATACTGCAATAAATAAATAAATGTATAAATAAATACTGCAATAAATAAATAAATGTATTAATAAATACTGCAATAAATAAATAAAATAATGAATAAATAAATAATTAAATGCGTGAATAAATAAATAAAAACTGGTAAATAAATGGGACATGCATAAAATGAGTAAATGTATAAATAAATAAATGTGGAAATAAATACATGTAGAAATAAATAAATGTGGAAATAAATAAATATGGAAATAAATAAATGTATAAATAAATAAATATGGAAATAAATAAATGTAGAAATAAATAAATGTGGAAATAAATACATGTAGAAATAAATAGATGTGGAAATAAATACATGTAGAAATAAATAAATTTAGAAATAAATTTAAGACATTTAATTATTTATGTCCCATTTATTTACCAGTTTTTATTTATTTATTCACGCATTTAATTATTTATTTATTCCAGTATTTATTTATACTTTTTTCAGGTCTCGTCCTCCATATGCAGTAGCCTATAAAAGGAAGAGCGTGGTCAGGGGGTGGGTGTCTCGAGGAGAGTTGCAATGCTTTAGGGTCAAGTCCTCTGTGGAATTCATACATTCAAGATGTCCAGTTAGAAGTCTCTTCCACAAGGTGAGTTTTCTACCTGATATTCTTTTGTATTTTATCCATGAAAGACCGGTGGACATAAAAGTAGATGGCTAACAGGCAGCTTGGGCAAGACAGTTAACCTTGAATTGCTCCCGCTGCTTCAGTGGTAGTGTATGAATGTGATTAGTTACTTCTGATGGATGATACTACATAGTGATCATCACTACCATCAGTGTGTGAAAGGGTATGAATGGGTGGGTGTGACAGGTCAGAAGACTAGAAAAGCGCTATATAAGCTCAAGACCATTTAACAGGGTCCGTGTTACTTTTTGTAACTTTGGGCTCAAAAAATTAAATAAAATCATAATCAAAATAAAAATCATTTTCATTTCTGCAATAGCGGATTTGATTATTAGCCATGAAGTCATAACTATCCAAGGTGGATTTACCACGAGCTACCTGAGTGTGAAACAAGGGTATATGTTCCTGTAGGAGACACAAGTCTATATGAACCTTGTTTTAAGAAAATGAAGAAATAAGTGTATGTAGCCTAATTATTTACAGTCCCTGCTCCTGCCCTGTTGATGACAACATCCAGTCTCCAAATATACATTTTGTTTTGTCTTCTAGTTAATTTATTTTTTCCTCTTCAAAATAGAAAGTCATATGATTTGTTTACATTTCTCTTTTTGACCATGAAAAAGAAAATCACCTTGTCTTTTATATTTTTATTTGAAATGAAGACACCTGTTACAGCTGTTTTTTTGAGGTTTTGAACAATAGGGCAACATGTCTGTTTCAAACTACATCAAATGACTAATTGAGTGTTTTTGCATTTTTGCTGCACTGTTATCAGACTTCTATCACTCTTTCTTTTTCTCTCTCTTATCATCACCTCTGTCTTCTGTGTGAAAAACCCTGTTTCTTTTAACTCCAACTCAGAAATTTCCCCTTGCGGGGATCAATAAAGTAAATCTTAATCTTAACTCTACTCAGAGATTTAAAAGCAATTCATTTATTTTACACTGTGACCATTAATTTTCCATCAGTCCACAGATCCAATGTTTCCCATTCCATAAGGATCACAAAACAACTGTGATCCACTGTACCATATTATGACTGACAAAGATTTTAGTGGCTGTATAAAGTCAATTAATGAGAGTTTTTAATGAAGGAAATGACATTTTTACCACTCAAACACAGAAGACGCAATATCAGTCTAAACGAGATACAGCTTTTCTATTTTAAATGTTATAATTAAACAAATTATTCTACATACTTTATTCATTAGTTTGTTGTACCATGACATCTTTGTTCACAGAAACATGGCAAATGGTGACTGTCCAAGACAAATATCTAATGGATTGACTGAAATTACCTGGTATCTACCTTGTGGAAACAAAAACATGGATGTTTTCGGTGAGCCGGTAGTTGTAGCTAATCTTCGTGGTGACATTGCTTCATTTGAAATGCAGTTTTCTTTTTTGTGTCACACGTCGGCAGCAGTGTTTGTATTCTTTGACAGTTTGGACTCTGAGTGCAAAATGCTTTCAAACCAACATCACAAGGCCCAGATCTTCTTGGTTGGTAATCGTCAAAGCCAGGGATTCAGTATGGATGCTGTGAAGAAGGTGGCAAAGAAGCTGAATCTGACTAAAAGCTACATCCTTTTGAAGGACAAACAAATGAATGATGCAACCTTTGTCAAAAATCTACACAAAACAGTCAAACATGTTGTGGAGAACACACAGGTGAAGATGCAAATTGAGCAGATGGCTGACATTGCCCATGAATTGGGAGTCTTGGTTGATGAAGATTGTCCAGAGTGCCAGACTGCAAAGACAAATGCAGATGCCATCACTGGAAAAATTAAACATATCCCAAAATACAAAGATACTCATCTACCCCTGCATGGCGAAATATGGAAGAAACTGACTTTCTTGGAGAAGGAAGATTATCGACTTCGGAAAGTTGGGAATCAAAACATAGAAATGTACAAAAGTGATCTTCACAAAGAAAAAGAAGAACTCCGGAAAGAGCAGAACTTGTATGATCTGTCTGAAGCAATGACATGTTTCATCAGCGCAATATCAATACCAGGTATTGAGAGGAGTTATTTCCTGAAATGGATGCGAATGAACCTTGATAATCTGTCTCGACAGAAACTGTCTGGCCTCAGAGAGGGATACAAAAACAAAAAGAAAAGTTCTGAAAACAAGGAGGAAATCAAAGAAATTGACCGGCAACTTTCTAACAGCTCACTTGGGATTGAACACTTCTTCCGTGAGATGGGTCAGATCTATGAAGCTTCAGTTTCCCTTCCAGAATCAAGTCCGTCACGCCAACAGTTCAAACATCTGCCCAGACTATGTGCAGGGTTGTTGCTTGATGGATTTCCCCTTGAGCTTGTAGATGGTGATGCATCTAATATACCTCTCAGATGGGTGACTGATGTTCTGTCTCAGCTCAATGACTTGGTGTCTCCAAAGAGCAAGTTATTGGTAGTCACAGTTCTTGGAGTTCAAAGTACAGGGAAGTCTACTCTCCTAAACACCATGTTTGGAGTTCAGTTTGCAGTCAGCAGTGGTCGGTGCACTCGAGGTGCCTTTATGTTGCTCATCAAAGTAAATGAAAATGTCAAAAAAGAACTCAACTGTGACTTCATGTTGATCATTGACACTGAGGGCTTAAAGTCACCAGAGCTTGCACAACTAGACAATAGCTATGAGCATGACAACGAGCTTGCAACACTTGTTGTGGGGTTGAGTGATATCACTATCATCAATATCGCAATGGAGAATTCAACAGAAATGAAGGACATCCTACAGATAGTTGTGCATGCATTTCTCAGGATGAAAGAGGTGGGCAAAAAACCCAGATGTCAGTTTGTTCACCAAAATGTGGCAGATGTTTCGGCCCCTGAGAAGAACTTACGAGAAAGAGAACTGCTCCTAGAACAGTTGAATGAGATGACCCAAGCAGCAGCCAGAATGGAAAAGAAGGAGGAGAACAAGAGCTTCACTGATGTGATGGAGTACAATCCAGCCACTGGAAACCAATACATCCCAGGACTCTGGAATGGAAGCCCCCCAATGGCTCCAGTTAATGCAGGGTACAGTGAGGCCGTTTATGAGCTCAAGAAGAATGTAATTCAGATTTTGGTATCTTCTGCTAATGATATCTTGGAGTTTACAGAGTGGATAAGAAGCCTGTGGAATGCTGTCAAGCATGAAAACTTCATCTTCAGCTTCAGAAACAGCCTGGTGGCTGATGCATACATGAGGCTCTGCACAGAATTCAACAAATGGGAATGGGAATTCAAGAAAGAAATGTACTCATGGACAAACGATGCAGAAATAAAGATTTCTAACTTTGGCAAAGTGAAAAGTGAAGTGTCTGACATTGAACAACTTGATTCTGAACTTCAACTCACTGATTTGAAATGTGACGCATGCTTAGAACTGTCTAAATGGGAGAGAAAGCTTCTTGAAAATCTAGATAAGTACTTCAAGCAAACAGAGGGTCAACTTGTTGAAGCATACAGAGAAGACTTTGCTAACAGTGCTAAAAGCCTTCGTCGAGAAATGGAAAGCTCTGTACATAACCAACTCACAGTTGCAACAGACATCCGAAAGGGAATGGTGGAGATTGATAAAATCAAGGTGAACCACACAAAAGAAGGAGAAAAGAGAGTAGGTGCATTGATTGAAGAATGCCACAAGAAAAAAGTGGACATGACAGACAAAAAGCTGGATGAAGAATTTGACAAGATGTGGAATAAAATGGTAAAGGAACAAGTCCTTTACAAACAAGAGACCATGGATGTCATCGGAAATGTGTTCTACTACCTGAGAAACAATCTATCACACAAGGGGAGTCATGTCTGTCAATTGTTAAGTAAAACAAAACTGCAAGATTGTGGAAAGATGCCTTTCAAAGTCTCAGCTGAAGGATTCTTCAACAGTACATTTTACAGATTGAGCAAATACTTCAACTGGAAAGACCACGTCATGGTGCTACAACAAATAGCTGACGGTATCATAATGGATTGTTCACAGTTTGTGAAAGAAAAAAAGGGAAAGAAGAAACAACTACCACAACACTTTCATCCAGGAGATCCTACACATGATTGATGAGAGTCTGAAAAACCAGAAGAATGTCAAGATTGAGATAGAATTTGAGGTTTCTCTGAAACAACACATCTGCGCAGTTGCAGCTCGAGATTTTCAGGAAATGCATGAAGATTTCATTCAGCTGAATGATCCCCACATTTGTCTCAATCAAAACAAAGAGAGGTTCCGTGTGAATTTCAAGGATGAATTCCATGAACGAGATCAGTGCCAAAAGAACGCAAAAGATTTCACAGATTACTGCTTGAGACCTGCTGTGGAAAACTTCATCAACAGATCCTTGGGTCCTGATATCATTGGAGAAATGAAGACCAGATTCCAATTCAGCACTCGAATGTTCTTCCAGTACTCAGTGTTACTGGATTTGCTTTCAAAGGATAAATTTGAAGACTACCATAGCTTTATCTGCTCATATGAGTGGTATGTTAAGAAATGGATCCTTGATGAAATGGATAAAGTCTTGACAAATGAGTCTTTATCTGAGTTTGAGGACCGACATCTTGGGTCAAGAATCAAGAGCATAAATGATGCAATACAGAAAGCTCAGGCAAAAGAGGGCGGCAACCTGCAGGAATTGATCAAAGATATCCGACAGGAACTTGGTGAAAAACTGGTCATTTCCGAGGATGCTCTTGGTCCTTTTATGATCCTGAACAATGTCAAACACAAAGAGTTTGCTCAATGGCTCACCGACTGTGTGAAGGAAATGGAAGAAAATATTAAAAAGCAGTTAAAAAAGACAAACATCAAAACAAAACTTGCAAATCTTGATGTACAGCCTGAGAATGAGCTTTTCAAAAGTGTCATCGGATGTAGCAAACAGTGTCCATTCTGCGAAGCGCCCTGTGAGGCAGGAGGAATCGATTCCAGATACTTGGAACCATATCACACCACAGATTGCACAAGAGAGTCTCAAAAGTTCATTTAACATCAAATGAGACACTAACAACAGAGGTGCACATCCTCCTTTCATGGATTGTTTGAGCTCATAGATTGAGTCTAATATGTGAAAGAGGAAAATCACAATCAGCTCAATAGATATTATCACCAGAGAGACATTTTACAACTAATGCTCTCAATATGGAAATAACACAAAAATCATTGCATTAGTGATTTTACAAGTAGGCCTACTAGTGCATTAGCAGAGGTTGAATCCAACATGTTGATGAACATGAATCTTTTCTTTAACTCTCTTTTTGTTGATCACGACTGTTTTTGGATCAGTGCAAATGTAAGCACACATTATGATCATGCTATAAGTTTCCAGTTTGATTCAGTGTGACTTTGAATTTATGAAGTATGTTAAGCCACACATTTACAGGCATGTGGTATTCTTTAAATAAGACACAGTATTAATTTTCTTTTGATTCTTTGTCTACTTAGTTTAGAGCAGTTTTTGGTTTTATTGTGTGAAGTTTCTGATGCAAAACTATTGAATTTAAATGAACGATCATTCTCTTAAAAGCAGCATGCATACAACCATTTACAGAATGTTCTCTTCATCTCTTCTTAATGAATATGCTTAAAATATCTTTCATTTATATTTTGATATTGTCATCATGTAATGCAGAAATTCAATCAACACAAATACTTCTTGTTTGTATGTTTCTAGAACATTGTTGCCTGAGCTTTTATATCAATATTCTCAGACATTTACGTTTCCTGTTTGTTGGTGAAGTTTCTGATTCCTGACATTATTATTTTGAAGACATTTAAAGATGAGTACTGCTGCATGGTGTGTTGTCAACATGTATACATAACTGACTTCTGTAAAATCATTGAATAAAGATACTAATCAGCACATTGATGTCTTCTAATGTTTTCTAGATAAGAATGACAGCAGAGTGTAAAATAACTGATAAAGTAACCAGACAAATCATCATCAACTAGTTTTACTGAAGTAACTGTTTTAGAAAATGAATCATGACATTTTTCTTCATCTCAAGTCTTTGGTTTTCTGTATTCAACAAATCACCCCTCAGCTTTGAGATCATTAACATACATTACGAGTCCTTTTCCTACACCTTTCATTAGTTAGCTCAACAACACATGTTTTTTTTATATATATAATTTTGTGCTTAGAATTAAATGTACATGTTTTCTTCACACAACCAGTTCCTCAGAGTAGGAAAACCACAGTCTATGGCGCCCTCTAGTGTCAGATTATAAAAAAGGCAAGGAAAAAGATGAGAATAAGTTCAATACCTTGTTTCTGATCTCATCGTCAGTCTAACTGTTGACATGTTTTGAGTACAGAAGGCCTCTAATGAGCTAAACTAGATTGAAAGATTGGCAGATTTAAAAAAAAAAAAATGTCATTTATGCTCATCCTCTCCAGTGGTTTTTAATTTTGACATTTAAGGCGGTGAGGATTAACACCTTTCCTTGCACTTTATAAGATAAGATAAGATAAGATAATCCTTTATTTATCCCACAACGGGGAAATTTACAGTGTTACAGCAGCAAAGAGCAAAGATTGCAAACAAAAAGTGAACACAGTACAATTTAAATATAAAAAGAAAAATTAAGAATGTACAAAAAAATAGATACTAAAAAATAGATTTAAAAAATAAAAAATAGATTTACAAAATAAAAAATAGATCAGCTATTTGACAAAAGTGTAGTCTGTAATATTCAGTGTTACACAGACATGCACATAGTGCACATAAAGTGTAACATATTATTGCACAAAGTGGTTTGATAAACATAATATAACATTAATATAACATTATTATTGCACAATGTCAGAGTGAATTGTCCAGTTGTGTGTGTGTGTTTTGTGATCTACTGGGAGCAGGCTTGGTTAAACAGTCTGACTGCAGCAGGAAGGAAGGACCTGCGGTATCTCTCCTTCTGACACCGCGGGTGGTGAAGCCTGCCGCTGAAGGAGCTGCCCAGAGCTGTTACAGTTCCATGCAGGGGGTGGGAAGCGTTCTCCATCAGCGATGATAGCTTTGCCATCATCCTTCTGTCTCCCACCACCTCAACAGGGTCCAGGGGGCAGCCCAGGACAGAGCTGGCCTTCTTCACCAGTTTGTTTAGTCTGTTCCTGTCTGCAGCCATAGTGCTGCTGCTCCAGCAGACCACTCCGTACAGGACGGCTGATGCCACCACAGAGTCATAAAAAGTCCTCAGGAGTGCTCTCTGCACACTGAAGGACCTGAGTCTCCTCAGCAGATGAAGTCTGCTCTGGACTTTCTTGTAGACAGCTTGTGTGTTAACAGTCCAGTCCAGCTTATTATTCAGGTGAACACCCAGGTACTTATAAGAGTCCACTATCTCAATGTCCTTTCCCTGGATGTTCACCGGTGTGGGAGAAGTGGGTCTGCGCCTGCAGAAGTCCACCACCAGCTCTTTGGTTTTACCCGCGTTGATCTGGAGGCAGTTCCGCTGGCACCAGTCCACAAAGTCCAGGTTGAGTTCTCTGTACTCCCCCTCGTCCCCATCAGTGATGAGGCCGACAATGGCAGAGTCATCAGAGAACTTCTGCAGGTGACAGTTTGGTGTCTTATGGGAGAAGTCTGCAGTGTACAGGGTGAAAAGGAAGGGAGCCAAGACGGTCCCCTGTGGGGCCCCTGTGCTGCAGATGACCCGGTCAGACACACAGTCCCATGTCCTCAGAAACAAAAACAGTTGGTCAGATAGTCCAGGAGCCAGGATGTGAGGTGCAGGTCGAACTGTGTGTTCCAGCTTGTCCCTCAGAAGCATGGGCTGTATGGTGTTGAAAGCACTGGAGAATTCATAGAACATGATCCTCACAGTGCTCCCAGCCCTCTCCAGGTGTGAGAGAGATCTCTGCATGAGGTAGATGACAGCATCATCCACCCTGATGCCTGGCTGATAGGCGAACTGCAGTGGGTCCATTGATGAGCTCACCAGGGCGCGCAGGTGGTGAAGGACCAACCTCTCCAAGGTCTTCATCAAGTGTGACGTCAGTCCCCTCATAAAGAGACAATCTGTATGCCATCAATTTGCTCAATCCAGAAACAATGAAGCTTGACATAAACATTTTTTGGAAAAGAATGAAACAGGTAGCCATATTTACAAGTTCTATCAAGTTGCTGAAAGATATTTTTTCAAGCATTTCTGGACGGCTGAAAAGAGCGGACATGTGAAAAGATTCTAAACATGTATCATAAGAAAGTTCTTCACATGTCAGACATTATTTATTGAAACATGTCATAAGATGGACCATTGTGGTTGTAACAAAGCTGATAATACTGTAATGAAAGTTTTGGATAACAGTGGCTATGAGGAAATGTGAAATGTGTTAAATTGATGGTTGTGCTTCACAATGCCAGCAGATGGCAGGCTTACACAAATGATGGAGTGTCCCTTCTCAAACTTTCTTTAACACATTGGAATAGATCGATCAATCAATCTTTATTTATATATCACCAATTCATAACAAATGTTATCTCAAGACACTTTAAAAGAGCAGGTAAAATACCTTACTCTTTATTATATTATCTACAAAAAACAACATTAATCCATCATGAGCAAAGCATAAAGCTACATTTAGAAAAGTTACAGAGGCAAGAGGAAAAGTCCTTTAAGAGACAGAAACCTCGAGCAGAACCAAACTCATGATGATCAGCTGTCTGCCAGAACTGTGTTGGGCTTGGAAAGTGGGATTAGAGGGACGTGCAGAAAGAAAGCGACGTCTTCAGCAGCAGGCTATCCCCACCAACGATCCAGAAGCACCTTCGAGACAAGAGAACGCAGGAGCTCCCGGGATATAAATGGTTAGTAACTTACATAGTACATTAAGATTTACACACAGTGATATGCAGAAATATGAATTTGAGAGAGAGAGACAGAGAGAGAGAGACAGAGAGAGAGACAGAGAGAGACAGAGAGACAGAGAGAGAGATAGATTTTTATTTTTATTTTTCAAACTTCTTTTAATTGCTCAAAGCATTTTCAAAAAAACACAAATAACAAACAGCCAACCACTCAAAAATAAAACAAAATACAATAAAATAAAACCAAAATAAAATCTAAATGTTAGCAAAAAACCAAATCATAATTTTCAACAGAACATAAAACACGTTTGATGCACAAGGTGTCTTCAAACTCTTTTAGATTGTTCGACAAACTGAAGAATCTGAAATCTAATTTCTCTTTAAGAAGCCAGAAAAGAGAGGTGCAGTTCTTCTGTCTCTCTTTGTGGAACAGTCCCCACACTTTGAACGCTCCTTTATAGAAAACTTACATCCATTAAGATTTATTAAAAACAGCGACTCAGCCAGACCCAGACCACCACACCTCTCCAGTATGGCACGAGCGACGGGTCTCCAGACCAGATCAGCAGGTCCACTGAGGAATCTCTGGATGAACTGGAGCCTGAAAGCAGCTCCTCTGCTCGCTAGATGGACCAGTCCATGACCCCCTTCCTCCTTGGGCAGGAAGAGTACGCTCTGCGGGACCCAGTGCAGGCGGTCCCAGAAGAAGTCCACCACGATAGACTGCACTCTGGACAGCAAGTTCACTGGAGGGTCCGTGCACACCAGTCGGTGCCACAACATGGATGATACAATATTGTTAATAACAAGGATCCGACCTTTAAATGACATTTTTGGTAAAATCCATTTCCATTTCTTTAGTCGGCCCTCGACCTTCTCAGGACATTGTCCCAGTTTTTCCTGGAGAAGGTTTCATCCCCGAGATAGACTCCGAGGTACTTGAGTCCCTCTTTTGTCCACACGAGACCTCCAGGTAAAACCAGCCTCCTGTACAGCCCATCCCCCACTCCTAAAGCTTCACTTTTGGACCAGTTGACCTTAGCAGAGGACAGTTTACCAAAAGACAGAACAGTTTCATTTAATACATTAATATCATTCTGATTTGTAACCAGAACAATGACATCATCAGCATAAGCAGACAGTTTAAACAGTTTTTCACACCCAGGAAAAGAGAAACCAGACAGATGTACTCTTAACTTGTGCAGTAAAGGCACTATGGCCAAAGAATAGCCAGAAGAGCTGAACCCAAAAGCCTGAAGCGTGTGTCACAAGTACTGGTGTTCAACCCGGTCAAAAGCCTTTTCTTGGTTTAGAGAAATCAGACCAAGCTCACAGCCTAATGAACCGGAGAGGTCCAAAATGTCCCGAATTAGAGTTACATTGTCAGATATCAACCTGCTGGGTACACAGTACGTCTGGTCAACATGGATGACCTGCTCCATCACTCTCCTCAGTCTCATGGCCAACACTTTAGACAACAGTTTATAATCTGTACACAGAAGAGAAACAGGGCGCCAGTTCTTGATGTCCTGCAGATCTCCTTTCTTTGGGAGGAGGGTGAGGACAGCCTTCCTACAGCTCAGAGGCAGCCGCCCCTTACTCAGACTGTCTCTGAGAACACACAACACATCTTCACCTATTACAGGCCAAAAGGTCTTATAAAAGTCTGCAGGGAGGCCGTCTATCCCCGGAGCCTTCCCGCTCTGCAGACTCTGCAGGGCCTCCTGCAGCTCCTGGGCAGACAGCTCCGCCCCCAGCTCTGCATTGTCCTCTTCAGAGACCTTAGGAAGGCCCTGATAAAAGGACAGCGCCACCTCTGGGTCTTCCTAGAACTCCATCTTTTCATAAAACCCAACAGCACACTGCCGAATCTCATCTGCCTCCTGCAGCAGCTGCCCGTTGTTGGACCGCAGGGAGTGCATTAGCCTCCTCTGACCATTTTTACGTTCCAGACCAAAGAAGAAGTGAGAGGGAGCGTCCATCTGAACTATGTTCTTGAAACGTAACCGAACCAGTGCACCCTGAGCAGAAATACCCAGCAGGTCAGACAGAGCTGATTTTTTACTTTTAAGAACTTTAATATGTTCTCGTTCTCCTGTGGAATCTGCTAAATCCGGCAGCTCCACCACTTCTCTCTCCAGAGCTCTCATAGATCTGGACATGTCCTTACTAACATTGTGAGTGTACTGTAGGCAAAGCTGTTTTATTTGTACCTTACCTATGTCCCACCACTGCTGTAAAGAGCTATACTCCCTTTGGGTTTCTCTGTGATTACTCCAAAAGGACGTAAACACATTTTTAAAAACACCATCTGACAACAGTGTTGTGTTAAAATGCCAGTAAGCACTCATTTAACATCTTTAACAAACACTGAACACTGAACAAGAGAGTGGTCTGATATGCCAACTGGACATATGGAACAACTTTTGAACACATTAACATGATGACTGAAACAATACATACGATGGAGTCTGGCCATAGACAACAAGTTATTTTTACAGTGTGTCCAGGTGTACTGACACAGACTCTGATTGAAATATCTCCAAACATCACATAAATCAAAATGTTCAACAAGTTTAATTAAACAGCTGTTAGAAGCAGCGTGGGGTTCTGGGTGGTTCCGGTCTAACACAGGGTTTACAGTACAATTAAAATCACCTCCCAGAAACAAATACTCTTCACTATTACAGTGACTGAGCACATTTCTCAACATGTCCAGTAACACGTGGCGCTCTGAACATGGGAACATACACATTAATAAAGAGCATTTTTACTTGCTCAAATTCAGCAGATATTTTTAACAGTCTGCCAGGAATTACTTCCTCTCCAACACAGGACATAGGTAAGAAATCTCTGGAAAAGAGAATCCCAACCCCCCCACTGTTACTGGTCTTATGACTTAGAAAAACCTCCCCACTCCACTCCCTCCTCCAGTCACTCTCATTGTCAGGAGTACTGTGAGTCTTAACAGCTCTTAACCCTTTGGTTTAAAAAAAAAAATGTTTTGACTCTAGTAAAAGAGTAACCACTCTCCTGTATGGTTTCCTCAGAGTCACTCTCCTGTGAGCTCTGCAGGTCACCCTGCAGGTCACTGTGTATCACACTGTGTGTTCTCCTCTGACATAGAGGAGGAGCACTCTGGCTCTTTTTTTTGACACTTTGAGTTTGAACACAGTCAACTTTACTTTCTGCACTTTTTCTTTTTCCAGACATCTTTAAGACATCTTCATCCATCACACACTCATCATCCAAAACAGACTCTGCCACTCTGGTCGCAGTCTGACCTGTCTGCTCTTTAACCTGACTCTAACCAGTGAGCACATCCTGCTGACTCTGATCCATGTCAGTGATATTACAGTCAACATCATCAGACTCACTGTCAACACTTTCATTCTTGTTCTCACTGTCTTGTGTTTCAGTTTGTATGTTGTTCTGCGTGTTTGGTGCGTGATTCTGTAGGCCTATGTTCGTGTGTCAGTGTGCGCTGCGGTAAATATTATATCTAAATGTTGAATGTTTTATCTAAATGTTAAATGTTATATATAAATGTTAAAAATACATGTCCTGATTCTAAATATTTAGCTACGTTTCTAAACATTTAGTTTACATTCTAAATATTTAGCTTTGATCCTATATATTTAGCTAAGATTGTAAATATTTATAATCAAAGCTAAATATATAGAATATAAACTAAATATTTAGCAACAACTTCAAAATATTTAGCTAAGACTCTAAATATTGAGCTTTGATTTCTAAATATTGAGCTTTGATTTCTAAATATTTAGCTAAGATTTCTAAATATTTAGCAACGATTTCTAAATATTTAGCTAATATGCAAATTCACTCTACCGCCCACCGGAAGCACCAAAATAAAAGTTTGAGGAAGCGATCCAATTTTGAAATTGCGGGATTTTGAAAATGTCGAACGAATTAGCGGAGAATATTGTAAGGGCCGTTTTGGCCGCAATTCAGGGTTTTCAAAGCACTACTTCTTCGGTGTCTGCCACAGGATCTTCCACATCTTCCGCTAATTCGTTTGACATTTTCAAAATCCCGCCAGTCGCCTGTAGGAGACAATGGTTGGGTCGCTTCCTCAAACTTTTATTTTGGTGCACAAATCTGAGCCTGAACCAGAGCCTGAAGCAGAGCCTGAAGCAGAGCCTGAACCAGAGCCTGAACCAGAGAGATTTAACACAAAGAGTTGGGGATGGATGGTTCTCCCCTTTGCACTGTTGGTGTCAGCTGTGCGCTGTGTTTGGTCTCAACACGTCGTTGCTTTGCGCCCGTCCAATGGGTTAGGGGCTTCTTTAAACTTATTTAATATCCCGATTGTTAATCAACCTAAATAACAAGGAGTTGAATTTTTTTTTTCAAATTTAGAAATGACTGTCAATACAAATTACAGTTTTTTCAGAGTGTTTTTGATGTTTTTTTCTTTAGTAATTTGATTTAATTTAATGTGGTTTATTGGTTGTAGTTTCACTTTAAGTTTATTGTTAGTGTGTGTTTGTGCGTTTCTTTTTCTCTCCTGCCGGTGTCTCGCCGGTCGGCGTCTTCAGACGCCATGGTAAATGGAGTCACCTTTGGCCACCTCATGCGAAAGCATGGCATTAAAATCAATGCCAGCTTTCCGTGCAGCGTGAAGGAGATTGGGCTTGCTGTGGGAGAGAAGGTCGGGCACGGCAGCGTGAGGTCGGCTGCTCGGATGAACAGCGCCGTGGTCATCTTCCTGGATCAGGTGGAGAAGGTGAACCGAGTCGTTGAGACAGGCATCACGGTGAAGGAAATGTTTGTACAGGTGACTCCGCTGATACAGCCTTCCACCAGAGTCATCCTGTCCAATGTCCCTCCGTTCATAACCGACGAGTTTCTTAGCAGAGAGCTCTCCAGACATGGGAAGGTGGTGTCACCCATAAAACAGATTCTGTCTGGATGTAGATCTGCTGAAACACGTAGTGTCTCACCGTAGACAACTGTTTATGGTACTTAACAATCGGGATGCGGACCTCAACCTCCGCTTCCATGTTAAAATAGATGATTATGACTACGTGATATTTGCCACCTCGTCGGCTATGAAATGTTTCGGTTGTGGTGAAAGCCTGTCCGAGACAGGCTGTGGCCGTGAGACCGTGAGGTGACGCCTGGCCCTGTGGAGGGGCCTTGCGCTGCTCCGCAGGTTGCAGCAGAGCGGAGGGAGGCCACTGCCCCGCGGAGACTTCATCTGCTGCGGCCCGGACCGCGGCATCTGAGCGGCCGATAGCTGCGGCGCGGAACGCGCCACTGCTGTGTCTGGCCTGGAGCACGGGGTGGTGAGTATGAATGATGTGCACGGTGTGGGTGAAAATAATCAGGGAAGTGAAGGAGAGGTTTTGGGTGATGTGGTGGAAAGTGAGGTGGGTGAAGAAAAGGGGGAAGAAACAGCTGGAGAAAGTGTGTGTCAAGTGCAGATAAATAAAGCAAGTGGCGTCAGTGAAACGCAGGAGGGTATGTCAGAGGAGGAAGATGAAACACAGGCAGAGGAGACAGGTGGGGGGAACAGTAAACTTACATGGGGGGAACAGGTGGAAGAGGCTGAGATGGAGGAGGAGGAAGAGGAGGCAGTGAAGGTCAAATCTGCTTCCAAACGCAGAAGAAAAACTAGGGGCACAAAGTATGAGGCAAAGAATAGCAAAGTAGAGGAGGAGGAGGACAGACAGACAGTAAGGGGACAGGGGCAGACGGAGGAAAGTGATGACTGTGTCTCTGACAGCAGCGATATATCTGGTTTTAAAATAAGTAACAGTCAACAGAAAAAAATGTACTCTGTAGAAATTATTCAGTCGTTTTTAGCAAAAATGCTAAAGGTGTTAAAATTGAAGAGCATTTCCCAGTTTTAAGTTTGTTTTATACCTCGGCCAGACTCCACATGAACCAAAAGGAGGAGTCTGGCCTCACTGATAAGGAGGTTTTTAGATTAAGAAAACTTGTGTATAAAGCTAAAAAACAAATGAACAATGATGATGGGAAGAGCTCCAATGTGTGTTTTAATTAGGGCCCGAGCACGAACCGTGCGAGGACCCTCTTGAAACCCTAGCGATTATTCTTCTTTTTATTGTTCCTCCTCTTTGCGGCCACTTTTTAGGGCCTGAACGTGCCCGAAAACTCACCAAACTTTCCACGGTCATCAGGTCTTGCGAAAAATTTGATATTTTGGTGGTTTCGTAAAAAAAATTCGCAAAATGGCTCAGTGGCGCCCCCTTGAAATTTAAAAAATGGCCTCCCCATAAAGGCTTTTTTCACGTACACTCACGAAAATTGGTACGTATATTAAGCTTGTCAGGATGGACTAAAAATCCTCTTGCAGCATTTCAAGAAACCCAACAGGAAGTCCACAAATTCCCCAAAATCGCAGATTTCAGCCTTCCTATTTCAACGCACTTGTCCGAGGGCGATCATCCGATCGATGCAAACTCAGTGTCAGTGCGTTCTAGACAGGCTCAATATATCTCGTTGTGCTCCGTACGTTATTTCGTCAAAGGGCGTGGCCGTGGCGTGCGTTTTAAGTTTTTGGAGCATTTTGGCAAGTTGCCAAAAAAGTAAATGCTTATATCTCTGCCATTTAGTGTTCAATCATATTGAAATTTCTCATGCATGATACAGGACCCAGCCTGAACACATCCATGATCGACATTTTTTGATTTGTCACAGCGCCACCTGTTGACAACAGGAAGTTACTGCTTCTCAATTAGCATTAGCCATTGCTACACACATAGCTCATTTTCCACTCAAAATTGGTGTGGACCATGCTAACACCTTGGCCATACAACACTTTCAAGCTCAAACGCCTACGTCCAACGCTGTCGCCATACGGACGCGTCATTCGCCATCAAACAGGAAGTCGTTTTTTCACGTGCTTAACATAGTCGTTCTGTCCCATGAACAATGTCAGTACTGGCCTGATCACATCTAACCTAATACAATTATGCCATTATCATAGCGCCTCCTACTGGAAAGAGGCGGTACTGCATCTCAGATACTTTGTCTGATCTGCTTAAAATTTCACAGGTATGATCAGGGTTGGCTTCTGAACACTTTCACATAACAATAGTCAACTTCAACCATAGTGCCCCCTACAGCAAAGAGTAAGTACTACATCCTATATACTTTGTCTGATCTGATTTAAATTTCACTTGTATGATCAGGGTTGGCCTCTGAACACATTGACATAACAATAGTCAACTTCACCAATAGCGCCCCCTACAGCAAAGAGTAAGTACTACATCCTATATACAATGCTCAATTTGCTCCATATTTCATAGCTATCATGACAGTGCCAGCCTGAACTGCTCTACGTCAAAATTTTCTGTGATCTTCATTACGCTGCCTATTTCAACATGCCAGTATTACCACTTTTTCACAAATCGGACTGCACGGCCTGTTGCTTAGCCACGTTCCGCTGCTGCTGCACTCCCACGGTCGGGACACACCCCGACATGCACCGGGCTGTGAGGGCCCTTCATCACCGCTTGCGGTTTTAATTAATTTATTGATTTTTATTTTTGTTCTTAATTTCTCACTTATGGATCATTTTAGAGTGGGAAGTTTGAATGTAAATGGAGACAGAGAGTCAAAAAAAAGAGCAGCTATATATGAAACGGCCAAAATGAAACATATCGACGTTTTTTATTTACAGGAGACACATAGTGATAGCACCAATGAGGCAGACTGGAGGAGAGAGTGGGAGGGGGAAGTCATTTTAAGTCACAACACTTCTTTTAGTGGAGGAGTTGGCTTTCTCCTCTCCAAGTCTTTCACTCCGGTTTCACTGGAGGTCGAGCATTTTATCGAGGGGAGGTTGCTTTTAATTAAAGCACGGTTCGACCTTTTTACTGCTGTTTTTATCAATGTGTATGCTCCAACAATCGGTGCAGAGAGGAAGCTGTTTTTACAAAAAGTTAACGATGTTTTAAATGGCTGTGCCTCGGAGGATTTTTTATTCTTGAGTGGGGATTTTAACTGTACAGAAAATGCATCTTTAGATCGCAACCATGCAGAGCCGCATCCAGTTTCCCAACATGTTCTGAGGCAGCTGGTCTATTCTCATGGCCTGGTGGACGTGTGGAGAAGGATGCATGCAGACTGCCGACAGTACACATGGTCCCACCTCAGAGAGAGTAGGATCTCCTCAGCTAGACTAGACCGTATTTATTGTTTTAAGCATCATTTTAATATTTTTAAAATGTGCAGTATTGTTCCTGCTGGTTTTACTGACCATTCTTTACTTTTGTGTAATGTTTTTATTCAAAATATTTTACCTAAAAGTGCTTATTGGCATTTTAATTCAGTCTTAACATTTGATAAACATTTTAAAGAGGTTCTTATTTATTTCTGGGATGTTTTTAGACAGAAGAAGGGTGATTTTAACAGTCTTAGGCAGTGGTGGGACCATGGTAAGACTGAGATTAAACTTTTATGTCAACAGCACACCCTCAATGTCACCAGAGACATCACCAGAAAGACCTAGTGGAACTAGAAAGATTGAGTGAGTCCACAGCAAATCGAGGATAGATTGAAATCCTCAAAGTCAAAAAGCTAGCTTTAGCCTACCTGTTGGATGTTAAAGTACAGGGTGCACTGGTCAGGTCCCGGTTTCAAGCCATCGCGGAGATGGATGCTCCCTCTAGTTTCTTCTTCGGCCTGGAGAAGAGGAGTGGGCAGAGGAGGGTAATCCACTCACTTTTAGCAGACACAGGGCAAACATTGACAGAACCAAGCCAGATAAGAAGGCGAGCTGTGCAGTTCTACTCAGCACTCTACTCAAGTGAGTATGAGGACGCTCTGGTGGAGGAGTTCTGTAATGGAAATTGGTGTGGTAGCTGGAGAGGGGACAGTTGACCTCCTGAGCACCAGTTCAGACTTTGATAAAGAGTGTAACAGCAGTGAGCTGCAGCTTTCTCTCTCTCTGTCCTTCTGTCAGGTATCAGCTGGATGTCGGCCTCTCTGGACTCTGCGATGGGGAGGGGGAACCGGAGAACTTTGGTCTACTGTCACTCCAATGGGGACACATCCCTCAAAAAGCCCACTTGTGACAGAATTTCAAGCAAAAGGTCAGATGGGTCTTCTTATATCAGGATTATACTCATCTTGACCTGGATTGAATAAATTTGATTTCTCAGTGAGAAATAAAAAGAGGGACTGTTAAACAAAATGAACTGATGATGAGAAAAATAAAAGCTGATTATTTACACGATTAAACAAATATTTGAATTGAAAGTGATTTAGTTTTGCTTCAGTGAGATTATATCTCTCTCAAAGTCTTGTTTTTTATATCCTAGATGTATAACATCAAATATTCATTTTTGTTTTGTGGTTACACCACTTGACATTTTCAGGTACATTCAGTCTTGTCTTTTGTAAAAAAAGAAATGTGCAAATGTCATTTGAAATGACATGAAAGCAACATGAATACAAATGTTCCATTTGAACAACCTGATGCATGCTTTCATTATAAATATTATAAACATCACAGTACCTGGTTAAAACACACTTACCGTCGGTTACAGTCTGCGCTGTCTGCTGCTCGCCATTGGTGGCATGTTCCACTAAATCATCAGGATCCTGGTGGGATAGTTCGGGGCTTGAGCCCTTTTCTATCCAGAGGTTGGGGGGCGGGGGTTCAGTTTTGGCAGCTGAGGCGGAGGGAGACAAGGACTCATAGACTGTAAGGGGCGTGGTTTAAACCTACACGTGATGTCAACACCCATGATGTAAAAAGGCGCAGTGGATTATCTTGAGGTTAGTTTTGAAAAGAAAACAGTAAATACAGGATATTTCTGGTCGTTTCTGTATTTTCCAGCCCGTGGTGACAGTAGAAACGTAAACATTAACAGCAAAACGTACAGTTGTAGTTTTTTTAGATTGTAGTTTATTGAATTCTTCACAAAGATTAAATTTGATCATCAACGAAATTGTTCACTCACACACACACACACACACACCAGAGGCCTGTGAGTGTATGACACAGAGGTTTGTTTCATTGTTGTGTTAAATCTTACAACCGTCAGATTACAAACTCCAACTAGGGTGAATTAGCCTAATGTGGGACAATTTTTGCATTTTAGACTTCTGAGATATATTGCAACATGAAGCTATACATTAAATCCACACCCATTACCACTCTGAAATCCCCAGGCTGTCCCCTAATCAAACCCAAAGTGAAAATCCAGTTATCACACTCATTAAAGAAATAGTATACATATCAGTAGTCTTAGTGCCAAATTGTCTCGGACAATCTGCATTTCCTAATGTGGGACAGTGGTGTTCTAAATGTGGGACACTGAAAAGTCTATGTTAAAAGGCCTAAATCATCTTAATTCAAGTATAAAAACCTGTCACACTCAAGTCTAAAATGTGCAATCCAATGTTCTGTAATTTTACCACTTACAATGTTATTGGTGTTAACAAACGATTTACACATGTAAAAAGTTACATACAGAACCTTTAACTTTGTCTAAACAGTATGTCCCTGACCTTTGGGTGGTCGTCATGCTGTATACTTCCTGTTTGAAGAGTGTATCATTCTAATCTATGATTGGACATTTGAGAAGTCATGTTATTTTGATCACATGACATCACAACATGTGTTAACCCTTAGTTTTATTGACTTTCATTTGTTGTAGGAAGACCTACACCCACTTCAGCTTAGGTGTCCCACATTAGGCTAATTCACCCTACTTAATTCTTCCTGAATAACGTCTCGTGATGAGTTGGAGACGCCCTCACAGACAGACAGAATATCATGATTCCTGTAGGGACAGCTCAGGACTAGCAGTCCTTTTCAGTTCCGCTTTTCCATTTAGGTGGCCACAGAGGGTAAAGGAGACACCCTCATGTGAGCTGTTTTGAGTTTATTGTCTGAAGCTCCGCCCCCACACACACAGGAGACAAAAGGCAAGTGGAGTTTAGTCATATAAGGAGGAGGGGGATTTATAACGGCACAGATGTAATCAGACATGTAGGAGTTAAAGATTAACTTGAGAGCAGAGGACAGAGTTCACTTTCTCTTTTCATAAACATGCACTCATGTTACTGAAGTTAGAGATATTCAAAATGAGACATGAAAATCTAATAACTGTGTTTCCATCATTTATTCAGTTTGTGCTGAGGGAGGGAAACATTTTTTGTGACTCGTGGCGGTCTGAAGCGTCGCCCTGATGGAAGTCCCTCAAAGTGGGAGGACAGTGGATGAGCGGGGTCACATGTCATGTTGAGTGCTTTCTTACTAGTGTTCAGAATTTGTCCTGTTTTTTAGTCTCTCTTGTTTTTCTGCATTCAACTCCCTCTCTGGTTTCTGGGCGTCAGGGATGTCAGGTGGTAGTAGAGACAGATCACCTCACCCTGGAGAGCCCGTCTTCTGCTGATGGGACAAGAGAGACCTCCTGGTCTTCTAACACACTGACATGAATGTGATTAGTTACTTCTGATGGACTCTTTACTCAGCAGCCTCGACCATCAGTGTGTGAATGTGTAAGTGTGACCTGCAGGTGTAAAAGAGCTTTGAGTAGTCGGAAGACTAGAAAAGAAATATACAAACTCTCATGTCCAGTGAAGTTTTTTATTTTTTATTTCAAAGCCCCATTAACCCTCTCCCTGTCCCTGTTCACTTTTTTATTATTCAAGATGTTTCTTTTCTTTGTGGTATTTCAGTTGAGCTGGCCTCAACTGTCATTTCCTCTTCCTCGTTCTGTTAATATTGCAGAAATATACTTTTTTTTTTTCAAAGTTAAGATTGTCTGGACAGGGTCGGCCTCGTCTTCTTGACTGGTTTGTTCTGCCAATGTTAAGTCAGTTTAAATGTCCAATCAGTGAGATGTGTAGTGAATGAAATGATGAAGTGAGCTTACTATCTGATCAGACATTAAGGAAACATGCTATGTTGAAGTGCTGGCTTTTCTGACAACAATGCAGCAGCCAGTATGTCCTCCTTCTAACTTTACATTCTGGTCCTGAATGCTCTGGATTTGTTTGGACCAGAGAAGGTAGGCGGTTTTAAGGCACCCCCCCACACGGCCGTTTTGGACGCCCCTCGGTTTTCCAGATATGAGAGCAGTTATCAGGTCAAACCAACAGGTGTTGCAGCGATGGAAGCGGCAAAGAGAACTGATTCAGATAGAAGTGATTGATTAATTCACCAACTCGCCCAAATCAAAAACACCCTGAGAGATCCACCCTTATAGATTTATTTGATTTCTATGCTGATGACACTTTTTGGTAACAAAGGAAATGAAAGATATCTAGTACTAATTTTAACCAAGTCTGATTTGTTTGTGGAGCTTAATAGAAAAGTATTGAGGCTTTTTAGGTCGGGTAGGATCAGTTTATCTGAACCAGTTCTCTTGCCCGTGTCCATCGCAGCAGTCTGAATGATGTCACCTAGCATAAGCGCTATGCTAAACAAACAGTGAGACAGCTGTCCGTCAGAAGCTCTATTCAGACTGCTGTTTCAAGCTGCGATATCTACGCCCCTGATATGTCTCCTTCAATCTGAAAGTTGTGGAGACGTAATTGGGGGACGAAGTGATCCCCTCTTTGTACAATCTTCAGAGGTAGTAACAGACGTGTTACAGAGGTGAGACATTTTCAGCTGAGCCAGAGGGGGAGCACAGCACCGTGTGTGTGCGCATGTCTGACTGTGTGTATGTGGAGCTCCCAAAGTGCCGGGTTTCCACAATGCCAAAATGCAATGTGAATTCCAGACCGGGACACTAATATGATGCCGTCCTAGAATCAGTGAAGTGATGATGGCTTAATGTAGTTAAGCAATCTGAAAAGGGCTTAAGACTTTGTAAGTGAACAAAAGTAAGGCTAGGTGATGACTCAGTTGTCTAATAATCAGAGTCATGAATAAAAGCAGTGTTGTAATGACTGCAGACAGCCTGTAGGGGTCTCTGCTCACCTTGAGAGGAATGAACTTTGACCTCACGTGTTTGTGTCTCTTCAGCTCTGTGTCCTCTCACAGGAAGATGATGATGTGCAGGATCCTGCTACTCCTCATGCTGACCTGCTGTGTCTGTGGTTAGTGTGTGTGAGAGAGAGAGAGAGAGAGAGAGAGAGACGTTAGGGGGCGAAGCGTCGAAACCGAAAGTAAACTGTGGGGATTTCCCGGTTATTTGCTACGTGCCAAAAAATGACCTCCGTGAATTTTTGTCAACAAGAGCAACAAGGAGACTGAAGTGTTGGAGGTGGGTTGAAGTCATAGTTTGTGATCTCCTGTTTCACCTGTTGTGACATCAGAGGAGCTAATGAGTGTGTGTGTGTCCGTGTTTGGTTTACAGCTGAAGAGCGCAGCTCTGATGTTGTTGTCCCAGTAACATGAAACAACATGCAGTAACCTGAGTAATTAAAGTTAATTCGGTTCGTTTACGTCATTGATGTTTTTTATTCAGGAAGAATTAAGTAGTTGGAGTTTGTAGTCTGACGGTTCTATCAGGCAAAGGAGAACCAGAACATCACGCTGGAGTGGACCTTCCCAAGATGACCCCTCACTTCACTCTCTTCATATCTACTGTTTGATGGTCACTGATCACAAAGTCTGTGTCCTGTTTGAACTCATCCGAGGAGTCGAGGTTTCAGAGTCTCAGGATGAACAGTTTGCAGGACGAGTCCACTGTGACAAAGACGTCCTCAAAGAAGGACGACTCAGACTTCACATGTCCTCGTTAAGGACTGAAGACTCAGGCCTATGCAAGTGTGAAGTGATGACAAACGATGGTATGGTCGCTGGTAGAAGCCGTCTTAATGTGACCGGTAAGTTGACTCAGTAGATCTCAGGAGTTTCACGTCCAACCTGTGTTCTCCTTTCTCACATACCATCCCTTGCTTCTCTCCTGGTTTCACACTCTATTCACTATCCTGTCAAAATAAAAGCCAAACAACCATAAATAAACAAGTTGAAACAGGTCTCTAGACTTTGGACATTATAGTACTGAAGGACTTTCTCATAGTTTGAAACAGTTCCCACGAAACCTCAGGTTCACGTTTGGTTTCATTTTCAGACGTTTGAGATTTGACTGAATGTTGATGGTGTTGTTTCAAATCTCTTTCAATATTAGTTCCTGCCTCCTCCTTTCTTCTTCTTTTATTTGAAGACATGCCATAGTTCATATTATTATTTACACTGTTTTATATTGTAGCTTCATGCAGATATTTTCTGTTTGTACAGAGTTTAATGTTGTTTTTTTATTGTCCTTCACAGCAGCTGCTCATGAGCACCAAACTCAGAGACCCAACAGTGAGACCAGGAGCAGAGAGTCTAGGAAGACCTGGTCTCTACATTGGACTGGGACTGTTACTGTTCCTGCTAGTGTCTTTAAAAAATGTCTCTTTAAATCTGCTGATGAGAGAGAAAACGTCTCTGCAGTCATGTATGTTGAAGAAATTACTAAGACTTGACTCCATACAATAAGACTCAGTTGACTCAGATGGCTTACGTTGATGAAAGTTTATTCATCAGATGAATACTCGAGGAGACATGATTCAACATCACACTTCTGTACTCGTGTCTTGCTCAATCACATCTGCCGAACTCTTCGAAAGGCATCACATATATCCTAAAAGACATAACCATTATCAGGGTCGTGTCACATTGACCCACCTGGACTAAACTGTGATGTCTATAACACTGGAGCAGACAACAAGTCTACCAAACATCCTTGCAGATATCAGGAAGAACAGTTGACACTCTCTAAGCTGTACTTGGTGTTCTAATAACAACTGAACTCTATCAGGTCTGACTGACATTAGAGAACAGTGAATAAACCTAATGACGTCTGTACATTATAATCTAAATAACTACAGAAATTCCACCACAATGTAGACTCTGTATTTGTCAGAGAAACAATCAACCATCCATCCATTACCTGTACCACTTGATGGTTCTGGGTCAGATTGGTTGGAGCCAATTGGGCGAGAGTCGGGGTTACACCCTGGTGTTCACAGGTGTTGGAGCCAAAATGCTTGTTTTTATTGATAATTTCAAGAGTGTTCTAGCTTTCCCTCTGATAACTTCCTTGCTGTGAGGAAGTAATGCTAACCCCCTCACCACTGTGCAGCCGTACAATCATCCAGTCGACTTTTATGAGTAAAGCTCCAAATAATTTCAAACGTTACTTCAAGATGGTTCACAAAAGAGACCCATCAGGACTACAAGGACCCCTTTCCGTCTGAATGTGTTGTTCCAGAACCTTTGTTTAGAATATCATGTTATTGAAATGTTGCTCATGTGGTTCATATGTTACATGTATTCATCCCCACAGAAGGATCTAATGTGGATTTAACTGAAGCTTCTATTGTGTTCTGATGGATGTTGTTACAAACCTCTGACCTTCAATAATCCATCTTTATTTATAATGTTTAGAGTCTAAATAAATCCTCATGATCATCTGTGTCTCAGTCTTTTCATGAAACACCTACGACTTATTAGAAAGAACAAAGTACGTAGATGAAGATGTGATGAGATCTCTTTATAAACTGATGATCCCTGCTCCTTTGTTGTCACATCAACAGCAGGTTAGCAGTGATGTATAAATGTACTAAACTAAACGAGACAATAGTGCAGTGGTGAGTAGTGCAAACATGCGGAGATCAACATGATAATAAAACATTTTTAATGATGTGACAGACAGGTTAATGTACATGAGGTGGAGTTTAACAGTATTTACATGAAAGGTTTGCATAGAGTCATACGTTTTAAATAATATCTACATTAACAGCATGTTTGGTTTCAGGGTTATTTGTAATAGGGCACAGAGCTGCAGTGACGTGTTTCAGTCACAAGATGGAGCCACACTTCATGCTAATGTTGTCCTCACTTTCACCTCTAGAAGATCCTGAAGAGTTTGTATTCTCAACCACAACTCTCCACAAAATGTGCTTATTAAGTAACTTCTCATCAGTGTACATGTGAAACAAAATAAACACAAACCTCGAGCCTCAAACAGCAGGGGGGCTTAAAGGGGACATATAATGAAAACTTCTACAGTGTGTTTCAACATATATTTGTGTAACCTGAGTGTCTACTGACCCACAAAATGTGAAATAAACCCATCCAGTCCTTTGTTTGTGGTCTGCATAAGTCTTACAACACAGAGAAAAATGCTCTGTTTCTAATGTGCTCTCCTTGTGATGTCACAGAGGGATTCTGGTAAAAAAAAAATCTCCTCCCCTCCCCTGGTATCTCCACCCATGGACTCCTCCCCGAGCCTAGAGCAAAAATTTAGCGCAGGTCGGCCATTTTTATTCTCTCTACAGAGGAGTGATGTCTACGGGGAAAACTCAGGCGGGGCTCATAGCATTCAAAGAGACACACACACTCACACAGCTGGATTATACAGGGTCACAAACCTCCTCTGGTGCTTGATTCATGTTATATTTTGACCAAAGCACAGCACAGATGTTTCATTTAGACCACAGGGGACTGTTTGAAAAGGTGGAGAAGGGGGGATAATATGTCCTCTTTAATCAAAAGAAATCATCGTAGTAGTTATCGTTTTGAAGACACATGTAAGCAGTTTTTCAAAAGCAAAACTCTCCAGGAAACAAACTAAACAAAAAACTTGAGAAATGTTCATAGTTAAGACACTGAAAGAAAACAGTAGACATTTCTGGTCCTTTCTTTGGTTTACAGTCTGTGGTGTGACAGTAAAAAAACGTAAACGTTACCGGTAAAACGTACAGTTGTATTTTTTTTTTTTTTAAGATTGTAGTTTCTTGAATTCTTCAGAAAGATTAAATTAGATCATGAACGAAATTGTTCACGATTAAGTCACACATAAAGTCTATTTATAGAACACTGCTCATAATGATGTTAGGAGTTTTACCTGTCATGCAAGATCACAGTCAAGCATACACACACAAACACACACACACACACCCTGCCAATCCAGTCCTCAGTAGCCTAAACTTTGGAGTCTGTTCCTCACAGCTGCACAGAGGCATCTCTGCTTTGAAGGCAGACCTGAACTCTGGAGACTCTTCACATTGAATCTTTGATTTTTTTTTACTTTATGATACAAGGAGTTTAAGATATGAAGCTGAACGGATGACTGACTTCACTCCAGACTAAGTCCTCAAACTCCAGAGAACATTACGAGGTATGTAGATATGTATTCATGTCAGTAATATGACTCATGTCTAACATTTACAGACTTCACCTGCAGAGAACACAAACTCAACACTTCTGTGCTCAATTCCTCCAGAAGCTTTTTTTAAATTTTCTTTTATACATTCTGTGTTTCCTGTTGTGACCTGATGAACACTTAATGTGTATGATTTAATGTCTGAGTCTATGTCGCTGTGTTTATTGTTTTTCTTGTTTTCACCTGCCTGCAAAACTTTCCTCTTAGCGACGGTGAAGTTGGGGTTTGAAGCAGTGACTTACTTCCTGGAGAGAGAGAGAGGAGAGAGAGAGAGGGAGTGAGAGAGAGAGAGACAGGCAGAGAGAGAGACAGGCAGAGAGAGGGAGAGACAGAGACAGGCAGAGCTAAGTTAATGTCACAGCCTACCATACTGCACAAAAGCAGGAAGTTCGTATCCATGCTGAAAGTAAATTCTGACCCATATTATAATTGATTTAATTTCAAACAATAATAATGTAAACACCTAGGTTAAACAGGTGTTCCTGACTTTACCACAGAGACAGTCTTTACATTTAGTCTGACCAGTGTGTGTGTGTGTAGTGCTTCCTATGTATCAACTAGTCGGAGATACAGCGCCCTGGGTTCTTCTCTTAGAACTCACGTTAATCTTATTACTATTATTGCTCCTTTAAGTTTATATTTCCTGTAATTGAACCTACCTTACCTTGCTTCCTCGTACACGAAATGAATTAACTGACTCTAGTGTGATGACATGTTTTACCTTTAAACACTGTAAATGTTCGGTTTTTAAATATGCTTATTTATTAAACCGACCAAGAGGTGAATATGCATTTTAAAGTATTTATTGACAATCAACGTCTTTACTTTTTAGTAAATGAAAACAAACAAAACACACTCTCAGCACTCATTTAGAGTATCAGAAAAACTACCACGAGGTAAATGAAATGATAGGCAAGTACCCTTTAAACCTGACTAATGGCACTCTTGAGCCACCATACAAACACTCTTATGATACTTATCTAGTTGGTCATCAAAATACCATGAAAGTATTTAAACTGACCAGAAGAAATAACCAGCTATTACTAGTTCACTTTAAGTGCTTATATCCGTTAGAACAGATTAATACACTCTTAACACTTTAATGTGGGCCCACACAAAAATAACAAAAGCCGGCATTAAAATAAACTAAACCCCGTCGCGGGCCTGACTCGAGTTCGATGCACTGAACGTTGGCAGCACGTCGAACAGTCAGTTCAACGTTAATCCAGAAAGAGCGATAAAGAAGAAGACGGGTCCGAACCCGGTTCAGCCGCGCTGCTCCACTCTCCGTCAGTGGAGGAAGAAAAGTCCGCACCTCCTCTCTGAGACACTGAAGAAAAGTCCGCAGCTCATCTCAGCGGCCATGAAGCAATGTCACCAGCCGCTCTCAGCCGTGGCAATGAAGAACAGTCCAGGAACAAAGCAGGAGGGAAACAGCGGGTCTCCCTCTGAATCAGTCCGCTCCCGCGACGCACTGTCTGGTGCTAAGCGGCAGCTCCACTGTCCGTACATTCGCTAGCACAGACTTAGCATTCGGGCTAACCAGCAGTAGCCGAGGAGGTTACAGTTAACTTTCAAACAAACATTTACTAAATAAAGCTGGTAGCTGTTTAGCACCTTACTAACCTTCACTTTATCCAACACTTACTCAGTTATTTAGCTCATGGCAACTCAGACAGGAAACACGCCGCAGCGGTGTGAGGAGAGCTCACGTTCACCCCGTTTCTCTCGCTACTCTCTCCTGCTCTCGTCTTCTGTCCCGCCCCTCGACCAATCATAAATCAAGAAACGTGAGGTGTCTCTAAATTGACCCATTAGAGGAAGGTAACAAGAACACACATAAAACATACAAGATAGTCTGTCTTGCCTCGTGTTGGGGGACGTAACTATCCAACCGTGACTTTCTTGAAGTGACATAGCTTATATTAGAGTAACATTAGTGTTTCTACTAAACTATGACAACATTACTTTCTTAAAGTGGCATAGCTTCTTTTGTAGTAACTGTTGGGTTTCTACTATGTATATTTTAACTTTAGTTTACTTGATTTTAACTCTGGGATTTATCCCTGGGTTACATATGTTTGAACAATTTCGTTGATGATCTAATTGAATCTATCTGAAGAATTCAATAAACTACAATCTTAAAAAAAACTACAACTGTACGTTTTGCTGTTAATGTTTACGTTTCTACTGTCACCACAGACTGTAAACAACAGAAAGGATCAGAAATATCTATTGTTTTCTTTCCAAAACTAACCTCAAGATAATGCACTGCGCCTTGTATGTCATTGAACGTTTTGACGTCATCAATGGCCCGCCCTCCCTGTGCACCTTAAATAGACTCATCACCAGGAACTGACAGAAACATGTCACACTCGATGCCTTGGTCTGTGTCCTGTAACCTCTGAGTCCTTGTCTCCCTCCGCCTCAGCTGCCACAACTGAACCCCCCCCCCCCCCCCCCAAACCTCTGGATAGAAAAGGGCTCAAGCCCCGAACTATCCCACCAGGATCCTGATGATTTAGTGGAACATGCCACCAATGGCGAGCAGCAGACAGCGCAGACTGCTGTCTGTAACAACTACCAGCACACCTTCAAAGAGGGAATCGACCGTGGTGGCAGAGTGACCATCTGTCAGGATGAAGGGCTGGATACAAAGAACCCCATACTGACCCTCACCTACTACAAAACCAAAGGTACCGTGCTGATCCAGGGAACCCCCAATAATCTGATCATATTTAAGAAGATGTTTCATAAACTGAAAACAGAAGTGAACAAAACCAAATCCAGTTCAACAACAGAGACAGAGACCACGGACCCAGCAGACACAGAGGAGTCAGAACAAGAGGAAGAGAAAGATCCACCAACAAACAAAGACCCTCACTGCACTCAGCCCTCAACGCTGACGGAGAAACTAAGAGTCAGCCTTTATTCACTGGAGCTGGACTTCACAGAGTTCAGAGAGCAGATCCAGACCAGACTCCCACGACTCGATAACATCCAACAACTGAGAGAAGAGCTCCAGGAGATGAAAAGGGAACATCAAAAGAACATCGATGACCTGAGAGTGACCACCTACACCCTCCAAGAGGAGATCACCAGTCTGCGTGCCCAGATGGCCAAGATGAAGGAGGACACAGAGAGCAGAGAGAGGAGCCTCAGAAGACAGCTGGAGCACATGAAGAGCCAGATACAGGACAAGAGCCCCTATACTCCTCTCCAACATCCCTCATCCCGACTGTAGACTCACAAACACAGCTCTCTCCCCCCACCCCAAGCCCACAGACACAAGATCTCAACCCCAGCCCTGCCCCTGACCCCACAGCCATCCTCTCAGACACAGACCCCCTCCCTGCTGCCCAGGCTGACCCCTCCTCTACACCTTCACTCACAGTTCCAGCCAAGCCAGAGCCACAGGTGGTACTACTGATGGACTCCAATCGGAAATATGTTGAGCCCAGATGCCTCTTTCCCGGCCAACATGTTGTGTCCAGACGCTGCAGGAACACAGGACATGCGTTAGAGCTGCTAAAACGAGACTCTCTTGGCTGTCCCCAGATCATCATTATCCACACGGGGACAAACGACCTACTCTCCCTGCGCAAAGACACCACCCAGGCAATCACTAAGGTAGCAGAGAGAGCCTCAAAGCTGTTTCCAGAATCACGGGTTGTGATCTCCACCCTCCTGCCCCATACAGACACTCCACCTCATGTTATACATGACATTAACATGGAGATCACCCGGAACTGCTCCACCCTCTCCGCAAGAGCTCAAGCAGATGCTACACTGTTTGTGCAGCGGACTTCTAGTAAGATAGTCATCCATGTTTTTAGTTGATCAGGATCCCCATGAACAATTACAGTAGGCAACAGTTACTCTTCCTGGGGTCCACCATTTATAATAATATATTAGTAACATTGTTTGGTTTAATCTCTTTTTTTATCACTTATGTATATATTTATAATCAAACTAAAATGACTATTTTTAACATGTAGAGAAAATGAAACAAATCCTCACTTAATAAGTAATAATTTAAATATGCATACAATATATTTATACATATTCATTTATTATATTTTATATTATATTTTACATCATATATTTCAGTTTAATAGTTTATCCAGGTAACCTGGGTTCAGATTATTTCTGTGTTTGTTTATGTTTCATTTCATCCTTGGTTCAGAATCTCAATGAGTTCATTTAAAATAAGCTGTTGGAATATCCAAGGTCTTTACTCCTCACTCTTTGGCTTGAAGAGTAAAACCTCTGATTTTGTAAATAGTAATGATATAATTATCCTATCAGAAACATGGTGTAGAGCTCATGTACCCACCCACTGCCCCCCAAACTACAGAGAGGTTATCGCTCCTTCCCAAAAACGATCGACTGTTAGTCAAGGCAGAGACTCAGGAGGACTCATTATATGGTACAAGTCACAGTTACACAATTCAATACAGATTCTCAAAATAAAAAAAAATTACATTTGGCTGAAAATCGAAAGAGATCTTATCCCGACACAGAAAGATATACATGTATGTGCAATCTACATCCCCCCCTCCGAGTCTCCTTACTTCTCTGATGACATATTTCCCTGCCTTGAGTCAGAGATATTTCACTACCAGGACTAGGGAAATATCATCATCTGTGGGGATTTGAATGCTCGGACTGGTACACTTTCTGAAGTCATTAATAGTCAAGGAGACAGTTTTATAATACAGCAAGCTCCTACTGACCACCTCCACCTGCCTCCTAGAAACAACTTTGACCGGGCGATCAATAGGAACGGGAAGGAGCTGTTACAGCTGTGCAGAAGCCTCGGTCTGTACATTGTCAATGGTCGGATAAGAGGCGACTCTTTGGGAAGGTTCACTTATTGTTCAACTCTTGGCAACAGCACTGTAGATTATATGATCACAGACATGGACCCCCTCTCTTTCAGTGCATTCACAGTCAAGACCCAGACCCCTCTAGCAGACCACAACCAAATCACCCTGTTCCTCAAACAGAACAATATGACACAGACCAAACCCAGCCAACTGTTCAACATCCCCAGGACGTATAGATGGAGCCCCGACAGCACTGAACAATACCCCCCCCCCCCCCCCCCAACTACTGAAGGCATATGTAAGGCTGTCCAAAATATGAGTTTTATCTTTGAAAGAACAGCAAAAGAAGCTGAACTGAAAGTATGAACAAACAAAAGGAAAACAACCAAAAAGAACCAGTGGTTTGACAAAGAGTGTCAAAATCTGAGAAAAGAAGTCATAAAATTATCAAATCTTAAACACAGAGAACCTTCAAACACTCAACTACGCCTTCAGTACTTTGAAACACTTCAAACTTATAAACATACAATGAGAAACAAAAAGATCCACCATACACAGAAACAATTAGAGAGACTTGAAGAGAGCATCGAGTCGAACTCTTTCTGGGACCAGTGGAAGTCTGTCTGTCAGTCTGAGCCTGAAGAGCTGGTCATACAGGACGGAGACATATGGACTGAACATTTCCAGTCCTTATTTGGACCTAAACCACCAGGAACTGACTCTGAAACCATTCAAATACTAGAAAAACTACAAAATATAGAACTGGTCATCAAAGACTGCCAAAACCCCCTAGATCTCCCCGTTAATTTGAACCACCTGAAAACTAAATTAAAGACCCTCAAAAACAAAAAAGCATGTGGCCCTGATGGCATACTGAACAAAATGCTAAAATACAGCACAGAACAATTCCAATTGGTTATTCTCAAATTATTCAATTTAATTCTGAGTGTGGGATATTTCCCCGAGAGTTGGAGTCAAGGTCTTATTACACCAATATTTACAAGTGGTGACAAACGTGACCCTCAGAACTACAGAGGGAAATGGCATACTGTCATGCCAATAAAGCTCAATTGAATTGAATTGAATTGACTGTAGGTACCACGAGCAGGCCTGATAACTAAAGGCTCTACCTCCCATAGTACATTTACAGAACGTAGGTGTAGTTTATTATATAAGTTTATTGTATTTGCATTTTAATTTGAAACTAATTTTGTGTGCGCCCTCTATAGGCAGAGTGGCGCGTCTATAAGGGGGAGTGCAGAGCGCACCTGGGAGGAAGACGGGTCACAGCGCATACCGCCATTGACCGCAGGCTCAGCAGTCGCGGTTAATTATATGAATTACATGTTTTTTTGGTCATTGGAGACACTACACATAATTTTTGGTTTACTTTGATTTGCAATAAAACTATCAGCAACTTTAAGAATCAACTCTCACTGGATTTATTTTGGATCAAGTCTGCGTGTTTGATGAACTGTTCCCGTTTCTTCCAAAGTGGTAAAACAAGAAAATATTGGAGAGGTTACAGGACAAACCTGATTTTTGAGTTTTTGCTACTTCAATCGTCAATGACGTGCTGTGGATGGACACAGGAGGACTTCGAGGCCATTGGGCGGAGCAAAGACAAAGGAAACGCCAGCTTGACGCGTGGCGGAGCAAACAAAGAAACACGTTGGAGGAAGTACGTGCCTGAGAAGCAAGTTTAAAAGAAGAATTTTTCGTTTGCGAAAAGTTCGAAGTATATTGAAACGCATTACACCGCTGATTTTTGTTTGAATGGACTGCATTCGTTGTTTTTGCAACTTTCTACGGCATGGCCAAACAATTGAGAGCGGTGGAGGTGCGGCCTCTTATGAATGAAATTAAGTTGAAGATAACTGGATATTGGAAAAGATAAGAACTGTTTGATGATCTTTCGATTTTTTTGAAGAAAAACAAGTTTTTGAACGTTTTTTGGAACCTTGTTTATTTTGTAAAATGGAAAATTCTGATGAAGACGTTTCACCTGTGGGAGACTTGGATGACGCAGCTGCGCGTCTTCGCTCATCCCGATCAGGAAAAATGTCTCACATAACACGGAGGATGAACATTGTGAACAGTTTAATGGCTGATAAAGACTTTGTTGAGGAAGTTAAAGGAAACATGATGAAGTTCAATGAGTCTTTGGATGATTTTAAAGCTGTGCATGCCTCCTATGCTGAAACGCTGGATCAAGAACAAAGAAAAGAAGATGATGAAAAATGGTATCAGCCCAAATGTGCGCAGATAATAACTTTCCTTTCAAAAGTGACAAAATGGATAGCTGATGCAGAAACCCCCAGCACTGTTAGGTCAGCTGAAGCCTCATCTGCTACAGAAAACCCTAGCTCTCTTAGGTTAGCTGCAGCCTCTTCTGCTGCCACTAAAGTAGTGTATTCTCCACCTGAGGAGGCTGAGGGTGTAGACCTAAGGGATCTAGATAGGCAATCTGTTAGTTCTAGCTCTAGTTCTAGAGTTTCAACTTCCTCCTTAATCATCAGTACAGAAGCGGAGAGGGTAGCTTTAATGGCTGAAGTTTCAAAACTTCAACAAAAGCATGCAATTGAAGAACAGGAACAACTGTTAAAAAAAAGAAGAGAAACATTAGAACTCCAGACAGAAATAGAAGCCACTACTGCTAAAATTAATTACCTAAAAGAAGCTGAAGTGTCACTTAGTAATTCAATACAGCCTGATGCTCGTTTGGCTGGTTTAGCAGCAGCAGCAGCTATAGATTCCAAGTTTGATTTAAAGCAGGACAGTTTTATTTTTTCTTATGATGAAACATCTCCAGTAGTAAGAAGCAGGTCAGGTGTGTAGGTTCATTTCCCCCTTTTTGATTTAGATGACGTGAGTCGTGACAGTCAGTCTGCTGGCCCACAACCACAGCCGTTCCAGGCCTCAGCCCACAGAATTCCTCTGTCCCAGCTCGTTTGAGTCTCCACGCATTTGACCGATCAGCCCAAGACACTCAACCAACTCTCCCTGGTAGAGAAGACCAAACTCTTCCTTCCAGCCCCATCACAGTAACAGAAAACAACATTATCAAAATCCTGGAGAACCAAAATGACCTGACAAGGATTCTGGTGAAACAGCATCTTCAGTCCTCTCTACCACATGGAAGCCTGCTACCATTCAACGGACAAATTCTCGAGGACAAGTCTTTCATCCACTCTTTTGAAAACATGATTGAAAATAAGACAGACAATCAATCAATCAATCAATCAATTTTTATTTGTATAGCGTCAACTCATAACAAGTGTTATCTCGAGACACTTTACAAGAAGCAGGTAAAAGACCCACTGCTTCAGTGGTGGTGTATGAATGGGATTAGTTACTTCTGATGGATGATACTACATAGCGATCATCACTACCATCAGTGTGTGAAAAGGTATGAATGGGTGGGTGTGACAGGTGGTGTAAAAGTGCTTTGAGTAGTCGGAAGGCTAGAAAAGCGCTATATAAGCTCAAGTCCATTTACCATTTACTTATTGCTATGTTCTGGCCTAAGATCTGGCCTATCCATCATGAGCACAAGTGTTCTGACAAGCCGTCAACCAACGAGCTCAAGAGCTCCCAGGAAAGTAGGTGGTTAGTGACTGAGATTTATAGATAGATACATGCAGTAATATGATGTACTGTATATGCACAGAGAGAGAGAGAGAGAGAGAGAGAGGAGCTCAGGGTGCCAGTTCCCCCGGTAGTCTAAGCCTATAGCAGCATAACTAAGAGCTGGTCTACACCAGCACCAGCCCTAACTATAAGATTTATCAAAAAGGAAAGTTTTAAGTCTAATCTTAAAAATACAGACTGTGTCTGCCTCCCGGACCCCGGCTGGAAGGCGGTTCCAGAGGAGAGGAGCCCGATAACTGAAGGCTTTACCCCCCATAGTACACTTAGAGACTGTAGGTACCACCAGCAGGCCTGCACTCCGGGAACGCAACGCTCTCGAGGGACAGTACGGCACTAGTAGCTCCTTCAGGTAAGATGGTGCCTGGCCATTTAGAGCTTTGTAGGTGAGAAGAAGGATCTTGAATTCTATTCTAGACTGTATAGGCAACAACAGAGACAGGCTGCAGTTTCTTATTCAGTTCACTAAAGGACATGCACAAAGACTTGTTAAAAGCTGTGAGTACATGTCACCAAACAGAGGCTACCCAAAGGCAAAGGCTTTATTAAAAGAAAACTTTGGAAACAAATATAAAATCTCTTGTGCTTACCTGGAAAAGGCTCTGTCCTGGCCCCAAATACGATCGGAGGATTCAAGATGTCTGCAGGACTATGCCATGTTCGTAAGAGGCTGCTGCAATGCTATGGAGGAAATGGAGTACATGGAGGAATTGGACACTGTGTCCAATATGAGAAGTATTGTGCTCAAGCTGCCATTCAAACTCAGAGAGAGATCGCGCAACAGAGCTTATGAGCTGCAAGAACAACACCATTGTAGAGTCAGAATTGTAGACCTAGTACTTTTCATTATTTCATACTTTTCGCATAGCAGCAGACCCCCTCTTTGGTGACCTCCAAGATCAGTCAGCTAGTAGAGGAAAGGCGAGATCTCCCGTTAAGTTGCAGACCTCCAAGTCCTCAGGCAGTAGCTTTGCCACCAGTATTACTATTCCCCGAAAGGACAAGCCACCTGAACTTTGTTGCACCTTTTGTAGTTCTAGGCACACATTGGATCTCTGTAAGCAATTCTTAAACATTACACATAGAGATAAGCTCACCTTTTTTGAAGACAAAGGGCATATGCTTTGGCTGTCTCTCCACAGGCCATCTTAGCAGAGACTGTAAAAAACGCCTTACCTGTAGACTGTGTAAACAAACTCATCCATGTGCACTACACATAGAAAGAAAAGTTGGGGCAGGTAATCAAGAACAAATGTTCCCTGGGGTTAAGGGCAGCCCATCTGCAGAGTTATGTGGCCATATAGAGACTGGATGCCAAGAAAATGTTTTGTCCATTGTCCCAGTTCAGGTTAAGGCAGCAAAAGGCAGTCAGGTGTCTCAAGTCTATGCTCTCCTGGATCCTGGTTCTACAGCTACCTTCTGCTCTGAGAAGCTCATGTCACAGCTCAACCTGAAAGGCAAGAAAACGACCATTCTTCTCAGCACAATGAACCAGAGGCAGTGTGTTCCAGCTCACATGATAGCCGGGATTGAAGTTTCAGCACTGGACAGCGACAACTTCTTACCTCTGCCCGAAGTTTTCACACAGAAAGAAATGCCTGTCTCGACAAACAACATCCCCATGCAAGATAGCTTAGCTCAGTTGGAGTACCTGAGTAAAGTTAAACTTCCCAGTATCAGTGCAGAGGTAGAGCTACTGATTGGCACAAATGCTCCAAGGTTATTAGAGCCATGGGAAGTTATCAATAGCCAAGGGGAGGGGCCCTATGCAGTTAGAACCCTATTGGGGTGGGTAGTAAATGGGCTGCTGAGAGGTGGTAGTGATGGTAGGGCAGAGAATGTTACTGTTAACAGGATATCAGTAGCTAGTTTGGAAAGGCTCCTGATCTCTCAGTATAATCAGGATTTCAGTGAGGTGGCATCTGAGGAAAAAATTGAGATGTCGACGGAGGACAAAAGGTTTTTGCAGATAGCTGACGAGGCATTCCTACAAGATGGACATTACCATTTGAGGTTACCATTCAGAAAGGCAAATGTCCAGATGCCAAACAACCGTCAAGTTGCAGAACAGCGCCTCCAGAGCCTAAAAAGGAAAATGGAAAAAGACAAACAGTACAAACAGGATTATGTTGCATTTATGGACGACATGTTGGAGAATAAATATGCAAAGGAGATCCCACAGGAAGAGCTGAGACAGTCACCTGGAAAAACTTGGTACATACCACACCATGGGGTGTACCACCCCAAAAAGAAAAAGCTCAGGGTTGTTTTTGACTGTGCAGCTTCTTATCAAGGAGTATCCCTCAACACAGAGCTTCTGCAGGGTCCGGACTTGACCAACTGTCTTCTAGGAGTCATTTTAACATTTCGCAAAGAGCCGATTGGGATCATGGCTGACAAAATCAATGTTCCATCAAGTAAGAGTTCAGAAAGTTGATGTGAACTTCCTACGCTTCTTGTGGTGGCCACAAGGTGACACCAGCCAAACCCCCCAAAGAGTACTGGATGCTTGTACACATATTTGGTGCAGTGTCCTCCCCAAGCTGCTCAAGTTTTGCCTTGCGAAAAACAGCTGATGACAATGGAAGCTGTTTCCCCCCTCAGGTAGCTGAAACAGTTAGACACAATTTTTATGTAGACGACTGTGTAAAGTCGTTGGCAACAGAACCTGAAGCAATGCAGCTGGGCAAAGATCTCGCAACACTGTGCAGCCAAGGTGGGTTTCAGCTTACTCAGTGGGTTAGCAACAGCCGAGCAGTTTTAGCCTCCATTCCCAAAGAACAAAGGGCAAAGGAAGTAAGGACATTGGATCTGGACCAAGACAGTCTTCCTGTTGAAAGAGCATTAGGACTGCAATGGTGCGTGGATTCTGACCATTTCAAATTCAATATCCATCTCGGACAAAGACCACATACCCGACGAGGCATACTGTCTGTTGTAAGTTCAATCTTTGATCTACTTGGATTTCTTGCTCCTCTCATTCTACGAGCGAAGCAGTTGCTACAGGAGCTCTGCCAGAGAGGCTTTGGATGGGATGAGCATTTGCCCCAAGCTATCTCAGATAAATGGATGGAATGGATGAGCAGTCTAGAAAGGTTAAAGAACTTCAGCATTGCACGTTGTGTGAAACCTCAAAATTATGGAAAATCAAAATGTACACAACTGCATCACTTTGCAGACGCCAGTGAGAGTGGCTATGGTTCAGTCAGCTATGTCAGGCAGGTTAATACTCAAGATGTTGTTTATGTCACCTTTGTTCAAGGAAAGTCCAGAGTTCTCCCTTTAAAGCACATCACAGTACCTCGTCTGGAGCTGGCTGCAGCGACACTTCTGGTGAAGGTGGACAAAGTGCTGAGGAGAGAACTACACCTTGAACTCAAACCCTCAGTCTTCTGGACAGACAGCCAAACAGTGCTCAAGTACATAGCAAACGACCATGCAAGATATAAGACATTTGTAGCCAACAGAGTTTCTTTTATTCGTCAAAACACAGATCTTTCTCAGTGGAGACACGTCAGCAGCAAAGACAATCCTGCTGATGATGCTTCAAGAGGATTGAGTGCAGTTAAGTTCATGCAGCAAAGCAGGTGGATTCATGCCCCAGAGTTCTTATGGGGGCCGGAGGAAAGTTGGCCAGTGGAGGGAGCATTGGGCTCCAAGAAAGTTTTACAGGATGACCCAGAGGACGATCCAGAGGTCAGGAAAAAACCCTGTTTTCACCACAGTGGTGAAAAGCACAACTCCCACAGACCATCTTATTCATTTTTTCTCAGATTGGTTGAGATTATTAAAAGCAGTGGCATGTTATCTGAAACTGAAGAAAGCTTTGATGTTGACAGTCAAAAAGAAAATGGAACTCACCTCAGGTCACATGACTACCCGTGCATCCAGCCAAAAGGTGGGCATTCACCTTGGCACTTTCAGGACCGCACTTGGTGGACAGCTCCTCACAGTGGAAGATCTCTCCCAGGCTGAAAGATCAGTTATCTCCTATGTTCAGAGACAATCATTCCCACTTGAAATGGAAACATTGCAAAAATTCCAAGGAAACGTGAAAAGGAACAGCAAGATCTGTAAGCTTGACCCTGTACTGGATGAAGAGATCATTAGGGTAGGTGGCAGACTTCACAGATCTGCAATGCCTGAAGGAACTAAACACCCCTGTATCTTGCCCAATGATGCCCATATCTCAATTCTCATATTAAGACAAATCCACAACCGCTCTGGGCACAGTGGGAGAAATCATATGCTTTCACAACTCCGCAAAAAATATTGGGTTATTAATGGAAACTCAGTAGCAAGGAAAGTAATCTCTGATTGTGTTGTTTGTCGACGTGTCAAAGGTAAAACAGGGGAGCAGAAGATGGCGGATCTGCCAAAAGAAAGAATCTCACCTGATCTTCCCCCCTTCACCAATGTAGGTTTAGACTATTTTGGCCCTATTGAAGTGAAACGAGGAAGAGGGACCATCAAAAGGTACGGAGTTCTGTTCACATGTATGTCCTGGAGGTGGCCTTTACATTAGACACAGACTCATGCATCCATGCCTTGAGAAGGTTTATTTGCAGGAGAGGTCAGGTTAAACACATCAGATCGGATAATGGAACAAACCTGGTGGGTGCTCAGGCAGAGCTCAAAAAGGCCTTGAGTTCCCTTAATGACAAGAAAATCAGGGATGCTCTACTTCCTGATGGAATTCAGTGGAGTTTCAATCCACCAGCAGCATCACATCATGGCAGGGTCTGGGAAAGACTAATAAGATCTGTCCGCCAGGTGCTGAACTCCACCCTCCATCAGCAAACCATAGATGATGAAGGTCTTCAAACTGTCTTCTGTGAGGTGGAGTCCATTCTCAACAGCCGCCCCCTTTCAACAGTTTGCTCTGAACCTTATGACTTAGATGACTAAGACTATGACTATGACTATACCTCTGACTCCAAATCACATCCTCCTGCTCAAAACACAGCCTATGCTACCCCCTGGAACCTTCCTGAGATCTGACCTGTACTCAAGGCGCCGCTGGAAACAGGTCCAGTATATGGCCGACCTTTTCTGGCACCGATGGACGAAGGAATATCTTCTGCTGCTTCAGGAGAGGCAGAAGTGGACTATAGTAAGAAAGAACTTTAATGTTGGAGACATTGTCCTGGTGGTTGACCCCACTGCCCCTCGGGGCTCATGGCCACTGGGCAGAGTCCTGGAGACTAGACCTGATGGAAAAGGTCAGGTCCGTTCAGTGAGGCTAAAGACTAAGAAAGGCCTTGAAAGGCCCATCTCCAAGCTGTGCTGCATCTTGGAGTGTGCAGAGTGACTCCCTTCAATTAAAGTAACATGTAGAAAGGGATGTAATGTATGCTTTATTTATTTAAGCACATTCATTAATTATTGTAAATATACGGCTCCTTTTGTAGTTAATGATTTAATTGATTCTGGGAGAACAATTGAGGGCCGGTGTGTAGGAGCCGCATTTAAGTTTATTGTATTTGCATTTTAATTTGAAACTAATTTTGTGTGCGCCCTCTATAGGCAGAGTGGCGCGTCTATAAGGGGGAGTGCAGAGCGCACCTGGGAGGAAGATGGGTCACGGCGCATACCGTCATTGACTGCAGGCTCAGCAGTCGCGTTTAATTATATGAATTACATGTTTTTTTTGGTCATTGGAGACACTACACATAATTTTTGGTTTACTTTGATTTGCAATAAAACTATCAGCAACTTTAAGAATCAACTCTCACTGGATTTATTTTGGATCAAGTCTGCGTGTTTGATGAACTGTTCCCGTTTCTTCCAAAGTGGTAAAACAAGAAAATATTGGAGAGGTTACAGGACAAACCTGATTTTTGAGTTTTTGCTTCTTCAGTAGGAACCACGAGCAGAACCCCGGGTGGCGTGAACATCAAAGGCGAACCCTTCAGAGAAAGACAGAGGTTCTCCTCACATTCTGGACTAAAACATCAAACTTTAGTTTAATTTTGAAAATGGTGCTGACAGCACAAACAGTGGTGTCCGTGGACACAGGCCCTGAAAGGACGTATT